>NC_051309.1:179389126-179488267 GCF_015220235.1 Choloepus didactylus | reverse complement strand
CTAAACCACAAGACAAACTCCATTAGATTTCAAAGTCTGAGAGTCATTTATAGAACAATGATGCATCCTTGGGGCTTGAGAGAGCAGAAGCCTAACCCTTCCCAAGGGCCTTTTTGGCAGCTGTTTCCTCTCCAAATGCTTGGGTGAGTGCTCCAACATATCCACACATTGGAGAGACCACCTTCTCGGCCCCACCCTTCTCAAACATCGGGGCAGCTCCCAGATTCCCTTCCATCTCCGGGGCACATGCTCAACCCCTTCAGAACAGTGTGGTAGCAGCCAGGCTCTCCCCAATTCCCTGGGAATGTGCTCCGCCCTCTTTGGGACCTCAGATGGCAAAACTCTTCCAGAGCATTGAGGCGGAAAGCCCGCCCTCGACCTCCAGGGCAAACTCACCCTTTCCATGCATGTGGGCTGCTCCGCTCTCCCAGCCCGAGACCTCCTGACTCCAGACCTCAACCTCCATGGCTCTGTCTTTGAAGAGATTTTTCCTTTAATTTTTTCCTTGTCTGTCTCCTCCAGTCCAGACCGGCAATGGCTCTGTCTGTAAAGATCTCACAAAAATTCTGTTGGCTTTGCATGAAGCACACAGGGGTCAAAGCCGTCAGACAATAGGACTTTCCACAAATCCTTTCTGGATAATTCTATCTCCAATCTTGGCTTGTACTGAAATGGCGGCTGGGTTCTGTGTTTGGTTACATTCTCATGTTGGGCTATAGCTTCAGGGATTCCATCCCCTGTAAGCTTGTAATTTTCCAAGCGATCAGCTTCTGGTCTCTTTGAACCCAAGAGTTCAGTTCTAAGTTTATCTCTCTCTGATCACATTTTGCTATAAGCTGCAAGGAGAAGCCAGGGTATATCCTCCACATGTAGTCTGGAGATCCCCTCAGCTAAGTATTCCAGGCTGTCACTTTCAAATTCTTCCTTCCATCTGACACCAGGACTCAATTTTGCCAAATTCTCTGCCACTTTAAAACAAGGATTGCCTTTCTTCCAGCTCGCAACAACACATTCATCATTTCTGCTCAAGTCCTCATCAGAAGTATGTTTAGAGTCCATATTTCCATAAACAGTCTCTTTAAAGCAGTTTTGGCCTTTTCTATCAAGCTCCTCACAATTCTTCCAGAATCTTCCCCTTATCCACTTAAAAAGCCATTCCAACATGCTTGGTATTTGCAAAGTCAGCAGCAAAAGCACCCCACACCTGGTACCAAAATCTGTTCTAGTTTGCTAATGCTGCAGAATGCAAAACACCAGAGATGGATAAGCTTTTATGAAACGGGGGTTTATTTCGCTACACAGTTACAGTCTTAATGCCACAAAGCATCCAAGGTAACACCTCAGCAATCGGGTACCTTCATCGGAGGATGGCCAATGGTGTCCGGAAAACCTCTGCTAGCTAGGAAGGCAGCTGGCATCTGCTCCAAAGCTCTGGCCTCAAAATGGCTTTCTCCTAGGACGTTCCTCTCCAGCAAGCTTGCTCCTCCTCAAAACATCACTCACAGCTGCACTCCATTCCCTTTCTTTGAGTCAGCTCATTTATATAGCTCCAGTGATCAAGGCCCACCCTGAATGGGCAGGGCCATGCCTCCATGGGAACTTCTCATCAAAATCATCACCCACATTCCAAGCAAATCTAACCATCACCAAAGCATCTGCCCCAGAAGACTACAAAGACAATGGCATTTGGGGGACACAATACATTCAAACCGGCACAGAGGTTGAGTCCAGTTCCTTAACAGTCTTCAAAACTTGTTTTCATCCTTGGCAAACCAATACACAAAACTCGGGTTTCCTGACATATCTTGATAAATGTTACCCAAATTTGATATAGGATGGCAATCCCATGTAAGCTTTGTCAAATACAGGTATCTGCCACCTTCCTCAGACACCCAAGATCTAAGGTAATTTCTAGATCTCTATGTTTTAGGCTGATTTTGAACATATCAAGCCTCTTTTTAGACACAATAATAAGTACAACCTTTGAATATGATGTAGGAGATATTCCACTCATGGAATATCTGATCACTTTCATTTCTTGCTCATGAAATATACATTTTAAACTTCTCAGTAAAACACTTTTGGTAGCTTATTATGTTCCCACCATGTTCCACCACTTGGACTGCTCACTCTGGAGAAGGCAGCCACCATGTTGCCAGTCAGAAATTCAAGAGTGGCTTAGTTGTGTGGTTCTGGCTCTGGATCTCTAATGGGTTTGAAGTCAAGATGTTGACTGGGGCTGCAGTTATCTTAATGTATGACTGAAAGCTGGACAATCTACTTCCAAGTTGGTTCACCTCCAGTACTGGTGAGATGGTTGTGCTTGTTGTCATGAGTCCTAGGTTTCCTCTTGCTCCTCCTGGTGGGAAGTTGCTTCACAATATCAGAAGTATCAATTGGTTCATTTCAGTAGATGTTAATGTTCATTCATCACTTATGCTGTAGAGTTGCAAAAGCAAATCATTTCCTCTCTTATCCTTTTGTTGCTTAAATCCTTTATAAAAGCAAATTTTGGATTTTCAGTTTTGTCAAATTATGGACCATTGTTTTATTTTGTTTTGTCCCCCCAGCCCTGCATCCAGATCTCTAAATTTCTTTCCTTCTTTCCTTTCCTTTTCTTTTCCTTTTTTTCTTTTCTTTTCTTTTTCTTTTCCTTTCTTGTGTGTGTGTGTGTGTGTGTGTGTGTGTGTGTGTGTGTGTGTGTTTTTCTTGTTTATTGTTACTGCATATATTTTTAGGGGTAGAATTTTTATTTTTTACACTCTTTTTTATTTATTAATTTTTTTTTCCTCAGGAGTTTCTCAAATCAGTAACATCACAGTTAGGTGCATCCCCAAAGGTAGTAGTAGTTTTATGGTTTAAGAACTTCATGCTTAAGTTTGGTTTGAATTAACCATTGTTGTGTTGCACTGGAGTACCCTGGAAGATTTTCTATATAAATCTGAAGATCTGTATTTTTGCTGCAAGAGAGGCAGAAACAGTGAAGTGTTGTAGAAGATAATGCTAGTCCTATAACCCAAATGTAAATGAACTGAAACCATGCTGCCTATGGCCTTACATTTTCATGCAGCACAAGCTTCTTTTTTCTTCTTCTTCTTATCTATACAAATTCCATCAGAATATTCTGGATTTCTGGTTGTATACACTCATGGCTTTTTACCTCCAGTTGGTAATTCATAGTGAGAACATTCTGGGTGATCATGGTGAAAAGTGCATGGCCCACTGGCCTTCGTCTGTGTCAGGACCAGGGACCACCATGGTTGTGCACCAAGATAACCTTGTGGGTCAGGAGAACCACTGAGGCAACACAGGATCAGCAACATAGGAGATGGGCAGAGCCACCACCCTTGACTGAAAAACCACCACACTTAAAAAGCAGCTGAGGAAGCATTCTTAAATCTTTCCTGTTAGTAGCCTAAGACTCTTACTTTCCACATAGGCCATGCCTGGAGGCACCTTATGGAACAATGGCTGGGTGATCTCCCCAAATGATTAATCACTAGATACCAGGCTAGACAGTACCCTGGATCTTTATCCTTGGGAGCACTAGTCTGAACTCTGGTAAGTGGTACTTCGGCCACAAATTGGGAGAAATAATAAGTGAGAGAAGTAGGATCACCTAAGATTCTTCAAGAAACATTAACCATGCTTGTCATATTAACTAATCAGGCATTTGCTGAAAGTGAGCAAAATGTTTTAAGATAGAAGGAAATACACAATCTACTATAGGACAATCTCCAAGATAAAAGGTTAAGAGAAAAAGAGGGAGTTGCAGAAAGCACAGGGTGCTTTCATTTTCTTAAATACACATACACGTCTAGATATAAGTGCTCACATATGCACAGGGACTGGAGAACAAACACAGCAGGCTTCTCCATGAGCTTCCAGATGCCTGGGAGGTAAAATGAGGACAGGAAGCTGCTGTGTAACCTTGTAGCTAATGAGTTATATTTCAACCATATTCAGAATATAACTGAATATAACTTGAGATTTGAAGAAGATATATGTCAAATAGGAGTGGAATGAAGGCATCTGTTTCTTCTTTAGAGGAAAATCTTTAAACTCTCCCCTGCATGGGTCACCAGACTTAGGAGAAACAGCCCAAAACATCCAATCTGTTCTCCTCTCTCCCCTCTGCACTGAAACTCCCTGATGGACGTGCCATGGTCCTTGTGTTCCAGGCTTCACATCAATTGCACACACAGTCAGCATTCAACAATTTGTTGATTCAATATACGAATGAATGAGCTGTCAAGGAATGGGATGTCAAGTAGACATTGTACATATTAATATAAAGATCCTTAGAAAGATTAAGTTTGAAGGTGCAGAATCAGTGGATGTCACCACGTGGATAGTAACTGAAATATTTTTTTGAGGGTGAGACCACCAAGAGACTCACAAAATGCTAGCATCAACAGAAGAACTTATGTATAGTTCATGACTGCTCTCCATGTCAAAATGAAACCTGCTCCTATCTGTACCTCTGAATACCCAGTCAACCCCTCTGTCTTCCCTCAGCCTACTTCTCCAATACTCCTACAGAGCCCCCACTTCCAGAATGAGCACAGAGGAAGAGGGCTATTGCTTGTCTGCTCCTTATAAGCCTGTGGAAGTTGACAGTATCAGAATGATTCAATGAATCTGGGAAATAGAGCACATGTCTGACTCTGGATAGATCTTGTTGAAGGGGCTGACTGAAACAAAACAGCCTGAGAAGGAGGAGGCCAAGACTGGTCTTTGCAAAGTCAAAAATTTACATATGTAAGAAGCAGATGAATATACTTGGAAGTGTTCAATGGACCCAGAAATCTGAACACTGATTAATTGGAGATTTTCAGTAGAGGGCTAGAAGCAGGTGCAACAGAGGGCAATGAGTCATATCCCCCACTCCCTGGGAGCAGATGATGCAATCAGAGAGGAAGATGCAGTGTGTCACCAGGAGCCTGTCTTGTCCCTGCAGCTGATTGCATCTTGATTCTGTCCAATGAGACAAAGAAAGGGAAACTTCCCACAGGGTTGTAAAGCTGAGTTTGGACCCATTCTTATCATATCCGGGGACCTAGAGGCTATGCCCTCTTGTGTCTTTGGATCTGGACCTGATGAAGAAATCCAGTCTGCTCTGCATGGAAATGAGGAGCCCTCAGTCCTGAAAAAGCATTCCTGCCTCCACCCTGAAGGCCATGGGTACAAGAGTTCCTCTCCCATCAGCACAGACCCAAGGCCATAGCAGAGCACTGGTGAGCAAGACTCCTGGAAGGCATCTGAGCTCAGGTGGGGCTACAAGGGGGGTGAGCAGAGGACAATGTCAACTCACTAGTGCCCAAAATGAAGCCTGAGAGGAAGCTGAGCTAATCACAGTGGTTTGGAAGAATTCATGGAGGAAGTGAAGTGTTGATTAGTTTCATTTGGATGTGCCTTTCATGGTGGCAGAATAGATAATTCAGGGTGGTTCAGAGATGGAAGTAGTGGAGGGCTGGGTCAGTTGCTTCAGCAGGGCTATGGACATGACCCCATCTCAGGTGCCTGCTGCCTGGGGGAATAAGTGGTGAGGGAGGATTTGGAAAGTACCAGGTGCTCCTGGGGGAAACTACTATGTGCCAGGTACCATGCTCATTTCTGCTCTATTTTCTTTTAAATCCGTAAATTCTTGTCTAAGATTTATATACGTGTGACTACTTGTAAATTAAATAAATTTTTGATATTTTCATATGTAAAAATATTTATCTACAGGGTTAGCTTTTATTTTATGTATTTTTTCTTTTTTTAACCACAGAATCATCTATATGGAAAGGAGAGAGAGGGGATCTGAGAGATTTGAGATGGAGAGACAGAGATGAGATCAAATAAGGGAGTGAGCAAGAAGTAAGCTTGATTGGAAGGGAGAGGTGACATGCTGAAGCAGATTTCAAAGGTTGGCCTTTAGAAATAAAGACTTTTAATTATATATATATATACACACACACACACACACACAATATTTCAATCGTATTTAATGATAGATCATATGGAAATTCTATGTAGTGATCAAACAAGTGTAATTATAAACTTATACTGCCAATCTTTTTGATATACAGCCCCACCATCTTGCCCTATGCATTTGAAGTAAGCCCTAGGAATCATCTGATTTCATCTGGAAATATTTGGTATGTATCTCCTAAAAGAGAGTTTTTTACCTCCCCAAACTCTAATACCATTATCACTCCTTGAAATAAAGAGCATTAATTTCTTGTCATTGGATATCTAATTACCTGAACTGAACTACAATTGCTTTTGAGAGTGTGTGTTTGAAACTGGAACTAAATTAAATCCACATATTCAGGTGATATGTCATCAATGTCTACTTTAATCCCTAAATTCCACCTCTACCATGTTTTTCCTTTTTGTTGTATGGATTGAATAAACCTGGTTGATATTCTGGCAGAGTTCACTGCACCCTGATTGTTAATAATTGCATGTCCATGTTGTACCTAACAAGTTACTCTGTCTCCTATATTTGTTTTCTCTTTGTAGTGGGACCTAGAAGATTGATTAGATTTATGTTCAATTTAAAATATGTTCTTGTAAATTATTTCTCTGATACAATAGTTGGTTATCCTGAGGTAGTCTCCATTTATGGTTGCATAGGGCAAATGCTTAAACTTCCTTTCAAGATGTGATATTTTCTAGTCCACAGCAACAATTCATTGACTTGAATGTGCTCCTCTACTGTCCACCAGAGTTCCCTAGCTGGCCTTCAATATGGTTGGGCCACTGAATACAAGAGGAGAAAGTGACAGGAAGATCAGTAACTGGCTACGACTTTGGCTCCTCTTCAAAGCTTCTCTGGAAATGGAGGGCAGGAGGCAGAAGATACCTTGGAGCAGTATCTTTCTCAGGACTGATTTCCAGGAAGGAGAGTGAGGATTAAGGTCATTAGCCTCTCACTGTCTCTCTTTCCTTGAATGAAGCTCCCTGAAGGGAATTCCCACAGGTGCAAATCCTCACTGCACAATGGCCTTTGCAGCCTGCCCTGCTGACCTCCTAGCAGAGGCCAGCTGCCCCATCTGCCTGGATTTCCTGAGAGACCCAGTGACAATGGGAAAATCTCTAAGTCACACATACAGCAAACGGGAGAGGAGAAATTTAGGAACAACAATTGTACCCTCATTTGCAGTGTAAAAGAGGGTGTTATATATACTTGTTTGTGCATAGACTACTTCCAAGATATATCAAAGGCTTTTCAAGGTACAATTCTGTGATCTTGGATATGTCATGAGGGTCAACTGGAGGATTGGAGATCAATGCATGATTTTTGAGCTATGTGACAAAGGTCATTTTGATTTTTCAAAATTTTGCAGCAGATTGTTCTGGAAGATATGCATTGTCAAATACTTGCAGAACAGATATTTGCATTCCTGATTAAAAGGAAAGATTGTACTCTTCAAGATGGATTATCAACACTGTAATTGGTCAAAATATGCATTGCTTTATTCATGTCTCAGCTCCCTGTTCTGATAGCTGTCTTGTTTTAGAGACTGTGGCTGTTATCTCTGTGATCCAGGGTCTAATGCTTACTATGAGTGAGAACTTAAAATCTGTTGAATGGATGGCAAAATGCATGGACTCTCAGGGAGGGGATTGGATGGATATATTAATAAGGTCATGACAATTCTCAGAGCTAAAGTTCAATATTCAGCAGCTGTTACCACTTAGGTGGGAGCTGAAAAAAAAAGAGGTGGGTTTGAGATTACTGAGGAAGTCTCAACACATCAGAGTGTCAAGAAAACTATAAAGGCTGCTCTTCCCAATCCAAATATTTTTATACATTCTCCCCAGAAAATTCTGCTTCTATTCATCCCTGGCCATGCCATGATTAAGTCCCCTGACTCTACAAAGGTTCCCAGGAAAGGAAACTTCTACAGGGTTTCAGACATTAAGAGTGAACTGAGAAGTGGTGAGGAATTGTGTCTTCACAACTGGATGATGATGAAAAGTCTGCTCTGAACTAAGGAGAGGAGCCCTCGATACTAGTAGGTTTCTCCAGCAGCACGACTGATGACTTAAGGATATTAGGGCTGCTCTCCACCTGGGGCTACCCCAACCCCAGCAGAGCATGTGAAGTTGAGTGAGGGGTGGGCTGCAGGAGAGCAGGACTCTGGAAGAGGCCAGAATTTCAGAAGGACCGAGTGGGGGTAGCCATACTGACTGCTGCTAACAGTGACTGGGCAGGAGTGCCTCACCACTGTCCTGGGGTGATGGGGTGGTGTCATCAGCGTCACCTCAGATAGGGAAAGAGCAAACCTGATGCCTCACTCCTGGTGCAGTCATGGGTGTGATGAAGCTTAATGCAGGGGTTGCCTTTCTAGCCAGGACTCAGACCAGCCCTGGGAACTTGGGGTCTCAGGGAGCCAGGATAATCCAGGACTCAGAAACTGAAATGCCCAATTCCAAGTGGATCAATTCTAGGAAGAAGGGTTCATGGGTCAGTGGTAGCATGTGATGGGGGATGCACCACAATCAAGGGGATCTGGGAGGCCTCTCTGGGCAAGTGAAGTTTTAGGGAACTGAGTCCATTAGATTCATAATTCAAAAATGACAATGTACTCAATAGGAGAAAATATTTGGAAACCATATGTGCAGTTGGTGTTTAATATTCAGAATATATAAACCCTACAACTCAACAATGAAACATAAACAGCACAATTTAAAATCGGGCAAAAGACTTGAATAGACATTTCTCAAAAAGGATATACAAATGGCTGAAAAGTACATGAAAAGATGCTCAACATGATTAATTTTTAGGGAAATGAAAATCAAAACCACAAGGCATATTTCACTCCCACTAGAATGGGTATTATTTAAAAAAAGAAAACTGCAAGAGTTGTAGTGGAGGTGGAGAAATACGGACACTCTTTCTTTGCTGGTGGGAATGTGAAATGGTGCAGCTGCTGTGGAAGATAGTCTGGCAGTTCCTGAAATGGCTCAGTGTAGAATTACCATGTGATGTGGCCATCCCACTGCTGGGTACAGACCCAAAAGAACTGAAAGCAGGGACTTGAGCAGATACTCACAGACGGATATTCACAGAAGCATTAGTCACAATAGCCAAAGGAGGAAGAAACCCAAATGTCATCAACTGAAGAATGGATAAACAAAATATGGCATGTACAGACGATGGAAAATTATTCAGCTGTAAAAAGCAGTGAAGTCCTGATACAAGTGACAATGTGGATGAACCTCGAAGACATCATGTTAAGTGAAATAAGCTAGATACAAGAGGACAAATATTGTATGATATGGCTGATTGTGAAAAAAATGAGAATAAGGAGTCTCACAGAGTCAGAATCTAGAGTATAGGATACCAGGGATGGATGGAGCTAGAGAATGGGAAGTTAAGGCTTAAAATGTACAGGGTTCCTGTTTGGAATGACGTAATGTTTTGGTAATGGATGGTGGTGATGGTAGCACAGCATTGTGAATATAATTAACAGCACTGAAATGTACATCTGTGTCTGATTAAAAGGGGGAAATATTAGATTTTATATGTGGTCACAGATTGAAAATTTCAAAAATCAAAGGAATTAAGTTCTGATTAATAGGACATCATTAAATTAAAATTGACAGACAATTCCCAAAATAACTGGTGTTGCTTTTCAAGAGTGTCAAGGTCATGAAAGATAAAATAAGTCTGAAGATATATTCTAAATAAAAGGATCCTCAAAAGACAGAGAAACTAAATACAATTTGTGGTTCTTTACTGGCTCTTGGGTGTGGGTGAAAAAAAACTATAAGAGACATTATTGGTGCAATTGAGGAAATTCAAATATGGTCACCGCATTCAATAATAATATGCCATTATTATATCAATGTTAAGTTTCCTGATTATGTTAATTTCATGACTGTTATGCAGGTTCATACCCTTTTTCTTACACAATATATATTATTTATCCTGGTAACTTGGCAGGTAACTTGGAAACACCCAGGGCTGGGGTCCTCCTCAGGGTGGGGCTGGGGGAAGATGGGAAAGAGTGGGGTGATTATAAATGCTGTAGAACTGCCCCACGGGGCACAAACACGTGAGAGTCCACAGAATCTCAGAGGCCTCTACACTCCGTGTGGTTCTGCCTCCTAGCCCTGTTTCTTCTTGTTTCTTTCTGGAGTTTCCTGGATGCCCATTTCCCCCAAGATTTCCTTCACCCCAGCTCCTTCATTTCTTATAAACAATATGACAGGGCTTGGGACTTTTCACAGTTTCTCCTCCCTGGTTCATGGACAACCAGAATGGGCCTGCCTCCTAGGTCTCTACAAATGGCCTCTCTCTTGGGGTAGGAAGGGGATTCTTCAGTTGCTGGAGCAGGTTACAGCTTGTGAGGGGAGAGGAACAAAGGATAACTCATCATGGAGCTCTGTAAACGAAAGGGAAGGTTCTCCCTGTCTTCCTCCCTGGCACTGCACGGGGTGAAAACTATTCTGGGATGAGAGGGTTAAATTGATGAGCTCCAGAATTAAATGGAACCTGTAGGAGAAAATCAATACTCTACCGTTAGTTGTTGAAATCTTGGGTTTCTTCATCAGCAACTATGGAATAAAAGGTTACTGAGGGATCAAATGAGGATTACAAAGGTAAATGAGATCACGCATATTGACCTAGTGCCTGGACTACTTGACTTGATTGAATCAAGGAGATTACCTTCCCTCACCAACCAGAGCCTCTGAACATTTCCCACCCACTTCCCAGCCCTCCTTTACCCTACCTTGAGGGAGGGGCCCCCAGTCCTTGATAGGTGGAGTCCTAAGAGCTCCGCCCTCCTGCTGGTATATATATGCCAACTTCATGCTCACTGAGCCCACTATCAAATGCAAGAGAGCCTGTGGAGAGCAGCCTTGGAAAACTGTGTCAGCGACTCAGAGCCTGCCTGCCCCAGGTAAGCCAGGAGACTGGATGATGACTGGATGATACGGGTGCAGAAAGCAGGAGTGATAGGGGTCCTGGGTTCCTCTGTGTCTGCTCTGTGCCGGGGGCAAGATCCCAGTTCGCTAGTGCATCCAAACTCGAGTTTGGCTTATTTCAAAGATTTCAAAGCTCATGTTCTCTACTATTGTTTCTGGGCCTTCAAAGAGCCTTGTTGAGAATCAACTAAATTGCTTGCTAAATGTACAGATCCCAAGATCTCACCCCTTCCTAAAAAATCAGATGGCAGGTGACTGATATCTGGGTCTGACAAAGTACCCAGTCATGTTTGATCCATAAGTGAATGTGGAACCACCTTCCAGGACCTCTCAGTGAGAATGGCTTTGCCTAGAGGAGGGGGAGGTGGAGGGAGAAGAGCTTAGGGCCCTGAGATCCCTGGTATTTTGGCTCTTTTATGCCTTAATTTTCCTTAATATAAACAGGCTGCCCTTTACAGACACTCTGAGAGGTTAAGTAGATGCCCTGGTCACTCAGCTCAGAAGGAAGATCCAGGAACATGGCCCCATTTTTGGTCATTCAGCAGCTGTTGGGCCAGGGATGAGGAGATGCTTGGAGAGACCACCATGGTGGGGATTGGGGAGAGCACCGTCCTACCATCATGGAGGTTGATAGTCTAGGGGGGAAGCAGAACTCCCAAACATGTGTATTCATGACAGTCATGAGTTTACTGAGGAGGGCATGGTGTTGTCCTCAGTGTTATGTGACACTGACTCAGGGCAGTGGGCAAGTCGAGGAGGTGGGGGAAGCCTGACCTGGAGGAAATGATGGGTGGGCTGAGGGCCCAGGAGATAACCTAGAGGTCTGTGTGGACAAAGGTTCTGCAGAGGGAGCTCAAGCTGCCTGAGAAGGGGAGGGAAGGAGAGAGCTGCAGAGAGCTCGGTGCTGGGAGAAGCCGGAGGAAGGTAGGGACTGGAACTCAGGATGAGAACAGCAATCCCAGAAGTGTTTTAAATGGGTGTCATGATTAGATCTGCGTTGGGAAACAGCAGATTGTAGGAGGCCTGAGTGGGTGCTGAGGGACTCCACACTGGAGGTGGGTGCAGACGTCCAGGTAGCTTTGGTGAGGTTGATAGTGGTGCCTCCAAAATGCGTGTCTTTTGACTCAGATCCTGACTCGGCAAAGTCTGGGGTATTTTTAGCTACCATCGATTGAGTTCCGTAATGTACCAGGCCTGCTGCTAAGAGACGTTCACTTTTCTCAACAAACCCTTCTCACTCACTTTTCAAAGGTTCCCTGAATGGAGGGGCAGAAATTTCTTCCCAGACAGCCTCACTCAGTCCTGGCTCCCAGCCAGGACTTGCGGCCCTTCTGGGGACATGGGATGGGATGCATGTCTCCATTTCTCCTTGTTAGCAAACCTTTGCCACCAAGACGGGGCACAGATGTAGTCTATCTCTCTCTCTCTTTTTCACCCTGCAGTATCTGGATTCCTAAAAAGATCTGCACTGTGAACCGAGTCGCCGTCGCTAGTCTCCGTTGCCGGTGCCTTGTCGCCTCCTCCGCACCCGAGGCAGTCTTTTGGCGCTTCTGGGACATTTCTGCCTGCCCTGCGGGCTGTGGGGCCAGAGCCATGTCCGGAAAGCAGGCGGCAAAAGGCTGGCCGGGCAGCGGCAGCCGGAAAGCTGAGGCCCAGCGCCAGCGGGACAAGCGGGCGCCACGACGGGCCCCAACCAAGGCGCAGGGGAAGCGGCCTGGGCCCGGCGGTGGACGCCCCGAGGAGTTCATCAGCTTCACCAACCAGCTGCGAGCCCTGGGGCTGAAGCTGCGGGAGGTGCCCGGGGACGGCAACTGCCTGTTCAGAGCTCTTGGTGATCAACTGGAGGGTCACTCCCGAAACCATCTCAAGCACCGACAGGAGACGGTGGACTACATGATAAAGCAGAGGGAAGATTTTGAACCCTTTGTAGAGGATGACATTCCATTTGAGAAACATGTGGCCAGTTTGGCACAGCCTGGTACTACTGCAGGCAATGATGCAATCGTAGCCTTTGCAAGAAACCATCAGATGAATGTGATGATTCATCAACTCAGTGCCCCTTTGTGGCAGATTCCTGGTACAGATAAAAGCAATGTCAGGGAGTTACACATCGCCTACCGGTATGGAAAACATTATGACAGTGTTCGAAGAATCGATGACAACTCAGAAGCACCTGCTGATGTTCAGATGTTTCATCAAGATGAACCAAATAAAAGAGAAAAGATCAAGACAAAGGCAGTGGACTTTGAAGACGACCTGAGAGATGAAGTAGAAGATGCCGTCCAGAAAGTTTGTACTGTGACTGGATGTTCAGACTTTAATTTAATAGTCCAGTACCTGGAAGCCGAAAATTATAATATTGACTCTGCAATAATTGCCATGCTTCAGACGAACCAGGAGGAAAGAAATACTGTGGAGCCCAACCCTGAGTCCAGCAGCCAAGTGCTGAAGCAGTGTGGCCCTTCGTGGGAGCAGGGGGGCAGTGGCTCTAGAATCTTTGGAAATCAAGGCTTAAATGAAAGCAGGGCTGAAAACAGTAAGGCGCAGGGCAGCCCTGGGGAGGAAAGCAAACCGGATAAAAGCCAACTCCCAAGGGCACAAACAAGCAGAGGAGGGAGCAGCAGCAACTGGAAAAGAAGAAATGGCAGAAGAGGAGGCAACACCAGAAAGCCCTAGAGGACAGAAGGAGCCACAGGCACAACAGATGTGGAGCAGATGTGAATACGTCACCTTGGTGAAGGCCCTCTCTGCTAATAAATTATAGCAAATCTGTCATCACATGATAGGGGAAAATCAATAATTTCTTCGACATTGGAAATACTGTTGAATGTCACTCACAAAGTACATGTGTAACTCAAAATGTACACCAGTGAGATTGGAGCCCCGGAAAGAGCTGTGCCTTCTCTACTGCCTGGCTCTGTTCTTTCCCAAGGTAAAATTCCCTTTTAAAACCTCAGGCTCTTAACTATTTCTTCTAAGGGGTTACTTTCTAGAGTATCTCTGTTTAATTTCTACTTAGGACTAGTTTGTAGCTCAATTAAAATGTTTAACCTCCTTGCAAGGTTACTTGAGAAGGAAATACTACAAGTATAAAGAGCATACTTCCATAAAAGCATGAACTTCTGTGTAGGGATTTTACAGAGGGCCTATCTGTGATGTAGAACTTCTGCTCACTGTGGGGGTAGTTGTGAAGTGTGGTTGTCACTCAACACATCTGTGGTCTGACAAATGCTTTGCATGTTGGCATCCAGCAGGTCACTGTGCCAGTCATCTGACAGTCATGAGTTCCATTGCAGACAGCCTGTGCTTTGATTTCCTGGGCAGGTCCCTTGACCAAAACCTGAGGAATGCTGCAGCAGGGCTCCTCACAGCCTCATACTCTTACTGTTCATTTTCCATAGTGGAAAGGGCCCTGGGTCTCCCTGGCTCCCATCCCAGCATCCTTCACCAGCACTGAGCTCAGTGAAAGGGAAAGAGCCAGGTCACACTTTAAACCTACATGCTCCTGTTTCTGATGTAGAAGTGCTGGTGTGTTATATAATCCCTTTGATGAAAGAGGGCAAGTGTCTCTGTGAAGAAGGGCCTTTCTCTTTTTTTTCTGATTGCAGTATACTTGCTCTAGCTTCATTTTGCATATTTAAGACTCCCATTGGTCCTGATGCATAGACTTCGCAAGTCTTGCTTTCTCTGTGAAGCTTGGAGGTGAGAAATGTGAACAGGACCAATTCCCAGAGTTAAGTTCCACAAGATTGTCTTCTTTCCATGAATTGTGTGAGTCTGACCATTTTATTTTTTATTTACCAAAGTACTGTACTTAGTTATTTGCAATCTTTCAAAACCACATGTTTGGATTTTTTTGTTTCTAACCTTCAATAATTTGTATAATAGAAGGTGCAAGCATCTGCAACTTTATGGAATGGAGTTTTATATACCAATAAATTTCTCATTTAAAAACAGAACAAGCAAAAAAGAACAGCACTGTTTTAAAAGTGGACATTAGTTTCTATGACATGGCTTGACTATCTTGATTTAGGAGAGTTTTATATGTTTGGCAAAATAATACCACTGTTCTAGTTGTCAATCAAAGTTAAAATACTCTTCAATAATGGAGTCTCCTCTGACAAGAGTTGAGTCATCAATCACCCTTGTTCTTACAGCGTGTGGTCCTTTAGCTGGTGGCTCCACCCACCATTGTAGGCCAATAATTCAATATGGGGCACGTGTTTTCCCGGATGGAACTCCTGCTTCCAGTGGAATTTGAAGTCCTGCCTTTTGATTCTGAATGAGCCTTTGGATGACTCTTTTCGTCATTTTGGGAGCAAAGCTGTTTTAAAAGCCTGTGCCTATGGAGGTGACAAGCACTTATAAGATATCACCAAAGGAGAGCGGGAAAGCTTTTTATCTGAATTCCTCAGTGGAGATTTTTATTCCATTTGGCCTGAAGTGAAAGAGTACTACAGTATTAGAGGAGGTGAGCTGATTTTCACTCCCGATCAAGACCAGACTGACTTTACCAGGTGCCTTTAAATGCTTCAAAAGAAGATAGAAGAAAAAGACCTAGAGGTTGATATGATTGTGACCCTGGGAGGACTTGGCGGAAGTTTTGACCAAATGATGGCATCTGTGAACACCCTGTTTCAAGCCACTGATACCACTCCTGTGCCAATTATAGTAATTCAGGAGAAATCTCTCATTGACCTGCTCCAACCTGGACAGCATAAGCTGTATGTAAACACTGGCATGGAAGGTGATTGGTGTGGCCTTATTCCTGTGGGCAGCAGTGCAATCACGTTACCACTACTGGCCTATGGTAGAACCTCACAAATCATGGGCTTGGTTTTGGAATACTGGTCAGTACTTCTAATACCTGTGATGGATCTGTCCTAGTGGCTGTGGACACTGATCAGCCACTCCTCTGGACCACGGACATCGAAGGTTAACCTATGGATGGCATCCATAGGTGTTCCTCTACCTTACCTTGTGGTCAATGATTTATTGCTCGATAAGAACAGGTAATGTGGGTTTGCCTGAATTTACACTTCCCCAGGAAGCCTGCTAGTTTTGAGATATTAATGCTTCAATAAGCTGGGTAACACTATAAATGACATCTCTGAATTTTCCAATAAGGGGCAAAAATCATTATTTGTTAGGAAAGTAAGTAGGCCTTGTTGCTTTTAGATGGAAACTAATTGAGTCATTTGATTATAAAATTCACTACTGATTACTGGTGTATTATTTAATCATCCTTTTTATCCTAGAAAATTGTTTTTAATGTTGAAGTTGATAAAACTCCTTTTGGAGTCTAGCCCATTGCTCACCCCTGCTGCCCAGCTTTAAATGGTTTTAACAAGAGGGGCTATTTCTGATTGTCTTTTAATTTTATATTTCTCTATATAATTTATATCATCTTTTACTGAAAACAATTCCTTCCAGATTTGCATGTTAAACTATACTATATCATTCTGGCCTAATACTCTCTCAGTTATTATCTTTTAAAAAATAAATCAAACCAATGTCCTAAGTACTAAATTTAAGAACAAATAATTATATAAGTTACAGGTGAAGAGAGAAGTGACATGAAAGATAAGTGATAGTTCTTGAAGCCCATCCTACTAACATACTAGCCTGCATACTCAACTTCTGCTGTAAATGCCCTAAACTCTAGTGGAATGATAGATCAAAATTCTTCCCATCATAGTTAGAGGAGAATCAGATGCTGTCACCTCTTGAGTAATAGTTAAGATGACATGCTATGGGTGAGTTAGCGAAGTTTTCACAAGACGTTAGTGTCACTAGGTGGACTTATTTAAGCTACACGTTTGGGCTGCCTGTAAGCAAAATCCTCATACATTCCATGTAAGGAAGCCTGCTCCTATGCCTGCCCCAGCACTAACCAGTCATCAAACCACCCTGCCACATTCAATACTCCTACATAGCCCTCCCCTTATATGAGAAGAGTAAGAGAGAAGCTTGCCTGCTGTTTACAGTCACATGCAGAAGTTAAAAAATACAGAATGAGTTTGTGAATCCAGAAGACTAAGCAATAAATCAACTCTTTAATCAACACCTTTAATGGTCTGGGAGAATTTAAAGAGCTTGAGAAAGAGCAAGCCAAGAATTATAAGCAAATTGTCCTGGTCTGCATGCCTGAGAAAAATGAAGGAAGGAGTTTTCAAAGTAGTCAAGAAATCAGAGAGCAGCCTACTGATTAAATTAGAGAGTTTCAGTGACTGATGAGGAGTAGAGGACACAATCAGCGAGATAGATGGGAAAAGTTATCTGGAGCTTGTCATTTTCTGGATGCTGACTGCATCTTGAGTCTATCCAATAGGAGAAAGGCAAGAAACTTCCCTAAGAGTTATAAGCCTGAAGGCTGTGTTCCAACCATTACAGAGAGCCCAGAGGTTCTGCTGTGCTGTATCTTCTGACTTGGACCAAGGAAGACAGTCTGCCCTGCACAGAAGGGAGGAAACAACAGTTTTCTGGTGAGTGGTCTCTGCAGCGCCAACCACACAAAGGAAAACTCTCCACCGAGTTCACAGCTGTGACCGAGCAAAGCAGTGAGCACCCCGGGGGCCACAAGTCAGCAGGGCCTCAGGACAGGGGCTCAGACTTGGAGGTTCCAGAGCAGGAAGACCAAGCAGCCTGAGGCGGGGAGTGATGTGCCCTGTGAGGGAACCTCATCCCAGTCTATAAGGGCTGGTAATAGAGGAATTCAGTTAAACACGGTGAATGGGGCTTAA
Organism: Choloepus didactylus; assembly: GCF_015220235.1. Taxonomy (NCBI): domain Eukaryota; kingdom Metazoa; phylum Chordata; class Mammalia; order Pilosa; family Megalonychidae; genus Choloepus; species Choloepus didactylus. The sequence continues at coordinate 179,470,595 of NC_051309.1, read as the reverse complement.
CTGAGGAAGTGAAGTGTTTAATTTTGAAGAGACCTTCCAGCCAGCAGAGGGTAAACTTGAAGCTGGTTTAGAAGAGAATGTAGAAAGAGGGTCAAAGTGGGCTAGCCCTTTCTGTTGATGTGGATGAGATCCTGAGATTTGCATGTGATTTATGCTCACCTGGAAGTGGGGGTACGAGGTGATTAAGAGGTGATTTAAATTGTGCACCTACCATGTGCCAGGGACAGGCTCATTTCTGTTTCTTTTTCTTTTTTTGCACCAATCTTTTTTCTCAAGAATTTGATTGAGAAATAGTCACATACCCAAAAATCATCCACAATGTACAATCAACTATTCACAGTACCATCATATAGTTGTGCATTCATCACCAGAATCAATTTTGAACATTTTTCTTATTCCCAAATAAATAAATAAGAATAAAAATAAAAGTGAAAAACAACACCCAAAGCTATCCATCCCCCCATCCCACCCATTTTTCATTTATTTTTTGTCCCCATTTTTCTACTCATCTGTTCATACACTAGATAAAGAGAGTATGAGCCATGAGGTTTTTACAATCACACAGTCACACCATGTAAACTACATAGTTATGCAATCATCTTCAAGAATCAAGGATACTGGGTTGCAGCTCTACAGTTTCAGGTATTTCCCTCTAGCTATTCCAGTACATGAGAAATTAAAAAGGGATATCTATATAATGCATAAGAATGCCCTCCAAAGTGACCTCTCATCTCCATTTGAAATCTCTCAGCCACTTGAACTTTGTTTTGTTTAATTTCACTTCCACCTTTTGGTCAAGAAGATTTTCTCAATCCCATGATGCTGTGTCCAGGCTCAACCCCAGGAATCATGTCCCATATTGCCAGGGAGAATCATACCCCTGAGAGGCAATTCCCATTTATGGGGGAGGGTGGTGAGTTCACCTGCCACGTGGGCTTAGAAAGGGGAGGGGCACATCAGAGCAACAAAGAAGTTCTTTGTGGGAGACACTTAGGCACAATTATAGTAGACTCAGTCTCTCCTTTGCAGCAACAGGCTTCACAAGGGCAGGCCCCAAGATTGAGGGCTCATTCCATCAAACACTCTTCAATGTTTGGGAGAACACCAGTAAAAACCCAGGTGGGGAAGTCCAACATTTCTGAATTCTTCCCCAGTTCCTCAGGGATCCCTGCAAATATATCCTCATTCTCTGCCCAAATTACCTTGGGATGTATCAGAATATCACACTGACCAGTACAAACCTACCAGATCTCACTTCCTATTCAAGGTTCCATATAATTGTGGTGATTGAATAAATTGACTGTACAAGTTAAATTATTTAGTGTGCTACAGAAAATATAGATCCTACACCCAATAAACATCTCTTTCCTTGGTCTCATGCAGAAGTTGAAGTTTTGAAACACAGTCAGTATCATCCTTTACACTTTGGTCTGATTTGCCTTAGACCTAACCAGATCTGCTTCATTCATATCTCTAATTGAGGTCTGAACTCTTTTTCAGCTTTTTTAACAGTTGCTGTATGAGGTGATACTGGCATTCATAGCCACCAAGCTCTAGCTCTGAGTTTCAGTTGTCACACAGATACCCAAAGTTCCAGAGACTGACCAGGTTACACACAAAGAGCTCAGCATCTCAGAATTTAGAGATAACCATTACAACTCAGGAATAGGTGTGACTGCTGTAAGATCTTACAGTCTAGGGACCATTACAATAAGCTTTCCCATGATAAGATGTGCTCTAAGATTCAATTCTCAGAGTTTACATATTATAGTAAGTCCATAGTAGTGAGGCATTATAAAGTTTGTCTTTTCATTTGTAGTGTACTTCACTCAAAATGCATCCTCAAGACCCATTTATCTAGTTGTGTGTCTCACAGATTCATTCCTTCTTGCAGCCACTCAGAATTCTATTGTGTGCACACACCACGGTTCAACATTCAGTTCATCAGTCGATGTACTCCTAAGCCACCTCTATTCATTGCAAATTGTGAATACTGCCACTATAAACACCAGTGTTCAAAGGTCTATTCCTGTCCCTGCTATCAGATGTTCCAAGTATATACCCCATAATGAGGTTGCAGGACCTCATGGCACATATACACTTAGCTTCTTGTGGAACCACCAGACTGTCGCCCAGATAATCTACTCCATTCTACTTCCCCAGCAACACTAAATAGGTACATTCCTCTCCATGTTTCCTCCAGCACTTGTATCCCTGTGTTTATATTTTTCCCTCCAATTTTATAGAGATATATTCACATACCATGCAATCTCCCCAGTGTATAATTGTTCAGTGTCATCATTTAGTAGCGCATTCATCACCACAATCAGCACTTGAACATATTCATTACTTCAAAAAAATTTTAAAGAATAAAAAAGATAAAAATGTTAAAATACCATACAGTACAATATAATAATAAGTTCAGATAACAACACCACCGCCAAGAATCCCATACCCCTCCCTTACATCCCCCTCTCATAGACTTTCAGTTTGCTATATTGACTTTGTTACATTTAATAGAAGCATATTACAATGTTACTATTTACCATAGTCTCCAGTGTGCTTTGGTTATATTTTTCCCCAATACCATCCCTTTTTCAACACCTTGCAAGGTTGACATTCATTTGTTCTCCCACATGTAAAAACATTTTTATATTTGTACATGTAGTCACCATCCTTGACCACTCTAGGTTTCATTATGTTATACAGTCCCTGTCTTCATTGTCGATAAGATCATGGAACACAATAGAGTGCTTGCTATTACCTATGGAGTCAATTGAGAAAAAAGGCTTTTTGGGCTCTATGCAGTGCCCTTATTTTCTTGTTTGTACCTCTGAAAAATAAACCTATTTTAAATGCTCAATATTTTGTCAGAGACTTTTTCTTGTCAGTTTTCATCCTGTTGGAAAAAACTAAACACAAAATCTCAGTTTCTCTCTTAATATAGACTTCTCCCATGTTATATGGGATATAATCATATCCTTCATCCATGTATGGGGAATTAATCTGAAGGGTGTGGATAAATAATTGTTTCCTTTGACTGCATCTTCTAGATCAATGGTTATCAAACTTCAGGTACATCAGAATCACCTGATAAGGTTGTTAAATCATAGATTGGTTCCCCACCACAACCAAAACCTCCTCCCTTTTCTGATTCAGTAGGTTTACCATGGGGTCCAAGAATAGGCATTTTTAATTAATTAGTGTGTTGCTGATCTGCTCCTCTAGAGACCACACATTGGGAACCACTGATGCAGATTACTGCTTGGGAAAATTATCCTTGTTGTATCTTCTTCACACCTTCATCTCCAATTCCACTAAAATTATTCTAATTTCATCAATAATCAAGGTTTCCAATATATATTAAAATTAGTAAATTTCTTTATTGTAGTAATGATATTGTGGTTATAAAATAGACTTCTTCATTTTAAGTACATTAGCAGTAGAGTGCAATGGTGTTTGCAACTTAAATTAACAAACAAAATGGATATGTAGAGAGAAACAAAGCAATATTGCATGCATGTTCAATTGGACAGCCACGGGATGGGTATGTAGGTGTTAATTTAACTATTCTTTTAATTTTCTGTAGATTAGAAATGTAAAGTAAAAAGGCCTCCAGGAAAGGAAACAGCCTCCAGGGTCTGAAGGGTGAAGCAGACCAGGTTCAGACCAAAACAGTCAACTGAGAAATTGTGGTGAGTTGCTTCTTCTGCCCTGGATTAGAAGACAAGTCAGCTCTGCCTGGAAGGGGGGAGGCTTCAGTCCCGGGTGGTTCTAGCAGCAACACCCAAACCACATGGATATGAGGGCTGCTCCCCACCCAGCGCAGAGCTACGACCCCACAGAGCATCTCCAGGTGAGCGGAGAAGGGGACTCCGGACGAGCTGAGAGGGGTGGCGGCCGGGCCACGGCTGGAGTGTGGTGACCTTCCCAGCGCACCTCACAGCGGTCCACAGGAGCTGGTGAGCATCTTGGAAGAAACCCGGGGATCGGGAAACACACACCGGGGCTCTCCAGCTTCTGAGGCAGTCCTGGGTGGGAAGAAGTTGAACTGGTTGCGTTCGCCCGCAGGGGCTGTGATTCCTCCTGGGACGCGCCAGGATGGAGACTTTCCAGGACACCAGGCCCGAGGTGGGGGCTGAGGTCTCTGGGAAGTAAAATTTATCCACAGACCCAGAAACCGAGATGTCTAATTCTAGCTGGGTCTATTCTAGGAAGAAGAGTTCCCGGGACCGTGATAGTCTGCGATGGGGAAAGACACCCAAGGGTTGGCGGAGTTCCGGGAGACCTCTCTGAGCAAGTGAAGAGTTTAAGGAGGTGAATTGATTAGGTTCATCTTTCAAAAAACCATCTGTCTGCCAGCGTGTCTACTTGAGGCAGATTCAGAGAAGAATCTGGGAGAGCAGGGGAGGGGGTGCTTCAGCTGTGGTTGTGGACGTGACCCCGACATCTCTGTATCCCTTGCTGGACCTGGACCAGGTGGGAAGGAGGCTTAAGAAGTAGATGACAGTAAGAGCTGCTCCTGGGTGATCCCCTACTTTGGGATTTTTTTTTCTAAATAATTTGGCTAAAAATAACTGTAGATATAAATTTATTATTATGTAAACATAGATTATTTTTGTTATCACACAATAGTCCATTTGTGATCGCCAATGAAGAGACCCTGGGCAAATTATCTCCTCACTTAGTCCTGTTTTCTCGTCTATGGAATGGAGGCAATAATAGCTCTATCTCCTAAGTCCTTTCACCCTCCAAAGTGCTAGCCTTTGACAGAATCCCAATATTGTCCAGTGAGTTAGAACACATGGAGAGTATTCAGGGAATGGCAAGGAGTCCAGTGTGCTTGGTAAGAGAGAACCAGAGGCAGAGTCCTTGGGAGGTGAGTTCAGAGAAGTGAGGAGGAGGCTACAGCTCATGAAGGGTCCTAGAACTCATGGAAAGGACTCAGGCTACTTTACTGAGTGGAGTGGGACACCACTGGAAGGTTTGGAGCAGAGGAGTTGCATGATCAAATACATAATTTACCAGGAATATTGACTACTGTCCTATGCTGAAAACAGATGGGAAATTAGGAAAAGCTGAAGCAGGAGAACCATTAGGAAGATGTTTCAATTGTCAAGACAGCAAATGATGACAAGGAATGACTGGATAACTGGATCTAGAGCTTAGGGAAGAGATCCAAGCTAGGGGAAAGACTGAGGAGTTAGCATACAAACTGTATTTAAGAGTAGATGAGTTTGTCTATGGAGTGATGCACTTAAAAAAAAGTGGCCCAAGAAGTGATGTGTTTCCAGTTGCCAGAAAAAAATGCAGAGTACAATTGAATTTCAGATCAACAATGAATAATATTTTAGGATAAGTATATCCCAGGCAATATTTTCAATGTAATTGGGTTTGCTGTATTTATTTTTTTAAAATTTATTTATTAGAGAAGCTGCATGTTTACAGAAAAATCATGCAGAAAGTAAAGTTTCTATATACTCCCCCACAAACACACTTTTCCTAATTAACAATTTGCAATTTTCTGATAATTTTCAATATTACTATGATAATACATTTTTATTAAAATCAAACATTTTAGACCCCTGTAACAAAATTATAAACTCCTTGAAATCTCTACACCATTTTCCTTCTGCATCCACCTCATCTGAATCACAACTTGAGACTGCCTGTATATTCTTGAAGAATTTTTTCTTATGTAAATATAAATTTAGTATTACCTCTTTTGAAAAAGTGACATTTGCATATGTAGTTAAGGGATAGATGCTCAAGTAATTCTGAAAGTGGTTACCTTTAAAGAGAGAGCAGAGATTGGATACCACATTTTTCTGTTTCACAGGGTACATATTTGAACCAGGTGTGCCTAATTTTATTTCCCAAAATTTGCAGCAAATGGATCCAGATGACAGTCTATGCTCAGTGTCTTGAGGGTAGATCATTTATTGTGGATTAGAAGCAAATGATTATGCTCTCACTTGAATAATGTTCATCCACATGAAGGCAGGGTCAAAATAGTTTATTTTCCCATGTCTTGAATATCCTCACCTCACCTGTATAAATGAAAATGGCACAGTACTGTGAGAATGGTTGTAGATCATACAGACCAAAGAGGCAATTAGGAGTAATTCTTTATCTTACATTGTCCTATAGATTGGGGTGAGGGGGTGGTAGGGTAAATTACTATAAAGGGGACAGTATTGGGATATTTGAAAATATTTGAATAGGCACTATTTATTTTAAAACAGTAGTGTATCAACATTAAGATTTCTGAATTTGATAATTGTTCTAAATTTACATAAGAAAATATCCTTATTATTAGGTGATACATGTTGAAGTATTTACATGTGATGTTATTCTGATAATCTAGCATATATATGTTATAAATATTTTCAAGGTTATAGGGATGATAGTAGGAAGAAGGTTGGTCTGATTATAAAGGGATTACACAAAGGAGATTTTTGGTGATGTGTTTTTACTATGGTCGTGGTTAGACAAATGTACATGTAATTGGTGCACAGAATTATATGCACACATTTTATCAATGACAGTTTTCTGGATTTGATATTGTATTGGTAGGTTATGTAGGTAACTGGGTGTATGGGACTAGTATCTCCCCTGTAGTACCTTTACAACTTTGTGTGACTCTGCAATTATTTCAAAATAAGAAGTTAAAAAAATCACTTTCAGGATAAGATATCAAAGGCTTTACTCAAAGGAAAGTAATTTAGTTCATTTAGTAAAGTGCTGAGTTGCTCAATAACTTGTTTTCCTTGCTTTTTCTATTCATTGATTTTACTGTAAACATATGGTAGTTTGCCACCTTCTAAGATATGTGGACCTAGTATTCTATAGCCCAGCCTTGACCAAGCCAGCATTAGCCCTCAGCTTCCACTCATGCTCCCTTGCATCTGTTCTCCTTTCAGGAGTGAAAATTTTATTTTAAAAATTTTATTTGAGTATTTTATATCTTCAATATACAAGCCCTCTCTGATTGCATTTTCTACCCTGGGGAGTGGAGGGTATGATTCATTGCCCTCTGTTGCCACCTCCCTCTAGGGCTCCACTGAAAATCTTCTCTAATTTTATCCATGACTGGTTTCTGGGTTTTTGAACACCTTTACATGTATTCACCTTGTGTTTCTCAAGTGTGTAGATGTGTGACTTTGCAGACCAGTGACCAACTACTTCTCAGGCAGTTTTAATTCTGTAGGCCCTTCAGGGAGACGTATCAGAATTGGTGATGGGCTGTTTTTTCGGGATTCACCAAATCATTTTGATGTTCTCAACTTCCATAGGCTCATAATGAGCAGACCACTTCACCATAGCAATAGCCCTCTTCCTCTGTGCTCATTTTGGAGGTGGGGGCTCTGTAGGAGTATTGGAGAAGTGGGGGGAGGGAAGACAGGGGCAGGGGGGTTGACTAGGCTTTCTGAGGCATGGATAGGAGCAGGCTTCTTTTTGATTTGGAGAATAGGTGTGTACTTTATATAAGTTCCTCTGGTGGTTCTAGAATTTTGTGAGTCTGTTGGTGATCTAATCCTCAGCACGTGGTTTCAGCTACTACCCAACCAGTGACATCCACTGATTGTGTACCTTCTGACCTGATCGTTCTCAGGATCTTTATATTAATATGTACAATGTCTACTTTACATTCCGTTCATTGACAGCTCGTTCATTCATATATTCAGTCAACCCAGTTGTTGAATGCTGTGTGTGCAATTGATGTGAAGCCTGGAACACAAGGACCGCAGCATCTGCCATCAGGGAGCTGTAGTGTAGAGGGGAGAGAGGAGAACAGGATGGAAGTTTTGATCCCTTCTTGAGCCTATTGAAACATTCAGGAGAGAGGGTAAAGACATCCCTCTAATCAGGAACACAAGTGCCTTCCCTCCAGATCTGTTTGCCACATATCTTCTTCAAATCTAAAGTTACATTCTGAAAATGGTTGAAATACCTCACTAGCTACATGGTTACACAGTGGTTTCCTGTCCTTTTTCCACCTCTCTGGAGTCTAGAAACTTCTGGAGTTTTTTTTTTTGTTGTTGTTCTCCAATCCCAATGCATACATGAGCACTTATATCTAGATGTGTATATGTATTTAAGAAAGTGAAGGCACCTTGTGCTTTCTGCGACTTCCTCTTTTACTCTCAAGCTTTTATCTTGGAGATTGTCCTATACTAGAATGTGTATTTCCTTCTATCTTAAAATATGTTGCTCACTTTGGTCAAAGACCTGAATGGAAGATATTATAAGCATGGTTAATGTTTCTTGAAGAAACTTTAGGCAATTCTATTGCTCTCTATTATTATTTCCTCCAATTTATTTTGCTAGTTTGTTAGCTAAGAATATGTTCCATTTACAGAGTTATTAACCGTGCTCCACGCACTTGTCAGGTGCTTCAGCTGAACATAATATTGGTCTTCCCAACCATCCTGTTGGGTAATGGTTATCACCAAGGCTGAGCTGTGAGTGCCGGGCCACTTCCTAGCTGCGAGGTGCTGCTGTTACCCTTCTCAGTTTTCATAAGCTTGTCAATATTTTATCAATACTTCATATCTATGTTCTATATTTTGCAATCTAGTGCCTACTCACATTGTGTGTGGAGCTGTATATAGAGATACAAATATATATACATATACTTCATATACTGTACATATACATGCACATATTCTATGAGATTTTATATATACATACATCCACTTCTGGGCTGCCAGGTCTCCCATTTTATGAATTTACCTTATGATAGTAGTATTATTTGCCATGAAGAATCTTTCATTTTATACTGACTTACCTATCTCTTTTAGTTGCTTCCTTCAAGTTTATATATATTTGGCCTCACATTTTATTAAACTTTTCTGATAATTTTCAATATTACTATAGTTATGTATTTTTACTAAACTCAAACATTTTAGACCCATATAAAAATAAAATGCCCCTTGTAATTTCTACGTCACTGTTCATCTACCTCCACCACAAGTATACCACCTGTGAGCGTTCCTGACTATTCTTTAAGAATTTTTTTCTTTTAGCAATCCAAATTTATTATTACCTCTTCTGAAAGAGCCACCCTTGCATACATAGTTTATGTATGGATGCTATGCATCTTTGGACGTATTATGTCCCCCAAAACACCATGTTCTGTAATGAAATTTTGTGGGGGCAGATGTATTAGTGCTGATTAGCTTGGAATCTTTGGTTTAGGTTCTTTCCATGGAGATGTGACCCACACAACTGTGTGTTTTACCTTTCATTAGATTATTTTCATGGAGGTGTGTCCCAGTCAGTTCAGCGTGGGGTCTTCATTCAATCACTGGAGCCCTATAAGAGCTCAGACAGAAGGAGCTCCCTGCTGTAGCCAAGAGAGACATTTTGAAGATGGCCATTGAAAGCTGACGCTGACATTTTGGAGAACGCCATTTTGAAACGCAACCTGGGAGCAAGCAGACACCAGCCAAATGCCTTCCCAGTTAACAGAGGTTTTCCGGAAGTCAATGGTCTTTCTCCAGTGAAGGTAGCCTATGGTTGATGATGTACCTTGGACACTTTATGGCCTGAAGACTGCAACTTTATAACCAAATAAACTTCCTTTATAAAAGCCAATCCATTTCTGGTGTTTGGCAAAATGTCAGCATTAGCAAACTGGAACAGATCCAGAAGTAACTCTGAGCACTGTTTACCTTTAAAGAGAGAATAGGGACTGGAGACCATGTTTTCCTGTTGCACCAGGTAAATTTTTAAACCATGTGTGCATAATTTTATTTCCAAAAATTTGCAGCAAATGGATCTAGATGATAATCTATACTAAGTGTCTTCAGGGTAGATGTTTTCTTGTGGATTACAAGCAAATGATTATACTCTTACCTGAATAATGTTCATCCAGATGAAGGCAGGCTCAAAATAGTTTATTTTCCCATGTCTCCAACTAGGCTTACCTCACCCCAACAAGGGAAAATGGCACAGTACTGTGAGAATAGTTTTAGATCATATAGACCAAAGAGACAATTAGGAGTAATTGTGTGAAATCAGGAGAAATTGTGTACAAAACATGTGCATAGTTTTATTTCCAAAAGTAAAGACTATAGACTAGATGATAGTCTATGCCCAATGTCTTTGGAGTAGATATTTTCTTGTGGATTATAATCAAATGGTTATACTCTTACCTGAATAAATTTCATCCACATGAAGGCAGGCTCAAAATAGTTTATTTTCCCATGTCTCCGAATATCCTCACCTCACCCCTAGTTCCCAATACCGCATTCTTGGAGGCAGTGGTTGGTATTTAAACTGTCTGGTATAATGCCTCACATACACAAATACTCAGCACATATGTCTTGATTGAGTGAAGAAAGAATGACCCGTCCAAGAGACAGATCAAGACAGTAATTTTCAGCACATGGATCTTATGTAGCTGGGGCCACAGATTGAGAACAAGGATGTGCAAGTGCCTCAGAAAAGCAGTGATTCTGTAAATACAATCTTTCCCTTTTCAACAATATGCCCGGCTCCCCCCACCCACCTCTCACTACTCTCAGGATAACTTGCCCCTGCTCTTTCCCCTCCCTCCAAACTGAGAATCAGAGCAGAGGACTGAGAAGTAGTGTTGTTGTATGCTCTGCTGCCCAGGAGGCTGTGCAAGCTGATATAAATCAGAAAGTGCCAGTGATGGAAACCAAGAGACTGCAGACATCTGAGGGTGGGAAGAAGGGAAGCAAACACAAAACATACTAGGGGAACCAGAAACAAACTGGTTGAAGAAGTGAGGTTGCTGAGCACTCAGTTGAGAAGTGTTTAGTGCACTTGGAGACTGAATCATGAACCCTGTGAGTGGGATGGTGGGGATGAAAGATAGCCTGTTCTTGTGAATGTGGGAAAGAGAGGCAATAAACATAGCTCAGAAGACACAATCAGAATGGATCAATTGATTCTTTGGGTCAGTTTCCATCACTGACATGGAAAATCTCCTCCCAGCCCAACCTCATCTCCATCCTGGAAATGATCTGCCTGAGAATTAAAGCCACCCAGAGTGAGGATTTCTAACTAAAAATGAGCCTGAAAAGAACATTTGATGGTGGGTGGAAGAAGATGGAGAGTGAATGTTGCACCCATTGTCTAGTCAACTGTTAATTTTGATTTTTTTCCTGAATGGGAAAGGTCCTTTATGTATATGAGGGATATGGGGAAAAGGGGATAATAATCAGATGATTTAGATTATTTGTCTGCCTTCTTACTCTAGCACACAATGTAGCAGCTGTAATTCATTCTTCTTCTGAAGATTTCCAAGGCTATAACTTCTAGTGTTGATTGTTCTCTCAAAATCTAAATCAGTATGTCCAACAGCAGTTGGTCAACAGATATCAGTAATTTCATCTTTCCCCACAGACATTTTATACCCTTATGTTCCCTTTTTAGTGAAGGACCTATGTTCCAGTTTACTAATGCTGCTGTTACGCAAAACACCAGAAGTGGATTGGCTTTTATAAACTCTTGGTTAGAGAGTTACAGCCTTAAGGCCATAAAGTGTCCAAGATAAAGCACCAACAATGGGGTAGCTTCACTGAAGGCATCCAGAAAACCTCTGTTAGACTGGAAGGCATGTAGCTGGCGTCAACTTGCTCCTAGCTTGCATTTCAAAATGGCATTCTCCAAAAGTTGCTCTTGGGAGTTTTTGTCCTTTCTTAGTTGCAGCTCTTCCAAAATTGTCACTCTCAGTTGCTCTGAGGTCCTTCTGTCTGTGAACTCATTTATACAACTTCAGTGATCCAATTAACACCCACTCTGAATGGGCAGGGTAACACTTCCATGGAAATTATCCAATCAAATGTTTCACTCACAGTTGATTGAGTCACATCTCCATGGAAACAGTCAATCAAAGGATTCCAATCTAATCAACACTAATACATCTGCCCCCACAAGATTGCCTCAAATAACATGGCGTTTTGAGGGACATAATGCATAATACATAATACACTGCCCATTCAAAATTAAAATTTACATGAGATTCTTGGCCAAAATGCTGTCATTAGTCTAGGAAGAGGTAAAGTATTTGCAGAGATGGGAGATTAGCATAGAAGGGTCAGTAGAAAATGCTGAGTCCTGCTAGATGAAAGGAGATGCAAGCTGTGTCAGTCTATATTAGAGACTCTACCTACCACCAGCCCATTCCTACCATCTGCTCACAGTAACACACAACTATTCCAAAGCACAAACTTTGACTGGTGACAGTGCCTGGATGATCTGCCAAGTAATTTTGACTCAAGTTACATGTTAGCTAAAGTGAAAAATGGATACATATAGATGAGAATTTCCTCCAGGTGTATGCAGGGATTTAGGCCAAGCTCAGCCCACCAGACTTTCTTTCCAAAGTTCCTTAGCACCGTAAGCCAGATGCAGTTGTGTATTTTACTAAAGAGTATTAGATTGGCCTCAATAGGGGGGAGAGGTTGAAATGCACCACAACAACATACACCATATTTAATCAATAAAACCTTTATTACAATTAATTTATATTAATACAGCATAATTATCTAATGCAAGTTCATGTTCAAATATTCCCAAATGTATCTAAAATATCCTTCATAATTTTTATTCCTTTCTGATCCCAATCTTGAACAGCCACCCTGTCTTTTTTTGTCTTTTATAACTTGGAAATTTATATTCATTCATTTGCTATTCATTTTTTATATAAAAAAGACCTTATTAATTTTCTACTACATGTGTATGAATAATGAAGTAATTATTTCTAGTAGGTCTTATTCATTGTTGGAGGACAAAAGAAAATAAACTCCAAAACAGATACAAGAAAAAGACAATTTTAAATTTCAGTGAAATTCTATTAACAAAACAAAAAGGTGGGGTAAAGAGACTAGGACAGGAGAGACAGTCAAATTGGGTAAATCAAGATACTTTCACTGAAAAGATAGTATCTGAGAGGAGACAAGAGGGATAAGAAAGAGCCATGGGGAAGATTTAGTGACAGGGTGCTCAACTCCCCAGCAATGACCTTGGGGTGTTGAACACAAACAAGTTAACTGTAGCTGATCTGTAGCAAGGAATCAAGAATAACAGGAATCAGGTCAGAGGGACAAACTAGGGCTGATTTTTAAAAGGCTTTGGAGACAATGATGGGGAGTTAGAGTTTTACTATAAATACAACATATACTTGAGGGTTTTAAGCATGGAAATGAGAAAATATGACTTCTACATTCAAAAGAAAATTTTCACTACCAAATGGAGAGTGGATCCCAGGGAGCGTGTGTGGAAGCTGATGACTAAGGCTGGCTTGGTCGAGGCTGGGCTTCTATACCGGGTCCATGTAACTTAGAAGTTGGTAGACAATGCATATGATGTACAGTAAAATCAAGGAATAGAAAAAGCAAGAAACAAGCTTTTGAGAGTCTCAGCACTTTATTTAAATGAACTAGATTATTTCCTTGTGTGTAAAACATTTGATGTTCTATACTTAAAGTGATTTTTTAAGTTTTATATTTTGAAGTAATTACAGATTCACACAAACTTGCAAAGTTACTACAAAGAGGATGCTTATACCATCACTCAGTTCCTCATAGTACTTACTGTGCTGGTTTGAATCTGTTATGTGCCCAAAGAAATCCATGTTCTTTTAATCCAATCTTATAGGTGTAGGGTTATTAGGGGTGGGATCTTTTAATTAGTTGTTCTTCCATGGATATGTGACCCATACAAATGTGGGTGAGACTTTTGATTAGATCATTTCCATGGAGGTGTGACCCCACCCATTGCAAGGTGGGTCTTCATTAGTGCACTGAAGTCCTTAAGAAAGCTGAGAGCCCACACAGACCCAGACACATGGAGATGCTTGGAGATGCAGACAGAAAGACGTTTGAGATGCTAAGCTAAGAGATGAAGCCCAGAGTTTGCCCCAGAGAAGCTGAGAGGCAACTATCAGATGCTTAGGAAGAAATGCCCAGGGAGAACAAGCAAGGGTGCACAGGAGTTGAGAAGGAGAAGTTAAGAGAGACAGAAGCCCAGAGACATTTTGGAGAAAGCCATTTTGAAACCAGAACCCAGGGGCAAAGGACCAGCACAGGCCAGCTACATGCCTTCTGGATGCCATCGGCCTTTTTTTCAGTTAAGGTATCCTCTTGTTGATATCTTAATTTGGACACTTTTATGGCCTTAGAACCATAAACTTGTAACCTAATAAAGCCCCTTTATAAAAGCCAATCTATTTCTTCTATTTTTTTACAACAGCTGCTTTAGCTAACTGGAACACTTATCAATAAAATACAAAACCCAGAAAATATCATTGCTACAATGTTATTATATTTCTGTGTCAATTATGATATGTACATTTGTCAAACCACAATCATAGTCAAAATATATCATTAGAAAGATCCTCTTTGTGCTTCCCCTTTATAATCAGACCCACCACCTTCCCAGTATCATCCCTAAACACTGGTAAACTTTCATTACATATAAATGTAAAATTAATAGAATAACATCACCTATAAATACTTCAGCATGTATCTCCTAAGAATGAGGACATTTTGTTATGTAAGTACCAGACCATTATCGTAAAGAGGAATCTTGATTTTGATACATTACTGGCTTCTAAGAAATACTGCATGTTAAAATATTTCCAATTACACAGTTCTGTACACTTTGTAGTAATTTACCTTACGACACCCTCACCATAATCTACAAGACAATGGAAGAGAAAGAATTATTCCTAATTGTGTCTTTGGTCTCTGTAATCTAAAACACTTCTCATAGCACTGTGCCATTGTCATTTTTTCAGAGTTCATGACAGTTTTCTTGTGGAATGCTCCTTGATTTGGTTTCTGTGAGATTATTTCCCTATCATTTTTGCATTGCAAAATCACTCCTTACATCCCACAGGATCTAAAAAGCAAGTGCAAAAAAATGTTAGTATAAACCAAGAGGTTTTGGCACATAAGGTATACAAATGTTATTCATGTCAAAAAATACATAAAGGTGCAGGACATGTAGAGGTACAGGAACATAGTTAGTGGATAGTATTAAAGTAAAGTTAGGATTAAAGCAAATGAGGTTATTATGGATTTTTAACATATATATTAAATGATGTATTAGATATTTAATTATATTATGTATTATAATATATATATTAAATGAGATTACTGTAGTTTTTTGGTATATAGTTATTATAGTTTTTGGATGTTAAATTTAAGTCCCATGGTAACTAAAATGAATGTATGGGAGAATATGTAATCTGATAGAGACAGAATTTAGAGCACAGATTGCCAGAGGTGGCAGCTGAGGGAATGCAGAGTTAATGCAGAAAGGATGCAGGTTCCTGTTTTGGGAGATAGGGAAGTTTTATTGTTGGAAGATGGTGAGTATCCAACAGTTTTGTGAATGTGGTTAATCTCATAGAATGGTATGCTCAGGAGTGATTCAGATGAGAAAGTTTATGTTCTATATATGTTCCCACAATTAAAAATCAAAGAAAAAGTCACTAAAGAGACAATGACAATGCAAAGTATGACTCAGGATTGGATGAGAAAAGGCTCAAAGGGACAGTATTGGGACATATGAAAAACTGGAACACAGGCTGTAAGTTTATATCAGTATTAAATTTCCTGAACTTGATGACTGCACTTAAGGTGGTTCTTAGGAAATGTATTTGTCAGTATTGTTAAGAAGCAGTGTGTAAATAGACTACACTCAAGAGTTCAGAAAATAAAAAGAGAGAGAGATGAGTAAATAGATAGATGGATTGATAGATAAATGAGAGATAGCTAGAATGACACAGCAAATATGGCAACATGTTAAAATTGGTGGATCTGGATATCTGGTGGTGACTGTGTCAGTGTTCTCCATCTTGTGTTTCTATTATGTGTTAGTGATGATCCCATAAATTTGAAAGTACTTAAAAACAAACAGTTTTTTTTAATACCCCAAATAAGCCATGTTTAGTCATTTGGAGCTGACCTGCTCTGCCAACCCTACAAACCTGTCCCAACATCTGCTTGCCATAGATAAAATACAATGCTGCAGACATAAGGTCATAAGGTGCTTCAGCCACTGGAGCTCTCTGGCCCAGAGGCTCCCATTTTGCTTATTCTGTGACTTCACCTAGACCTATAAGCCTTGCCCCCCCTTCCCCCCCACTTTCCCTCCTCTCCAGGAGTTTTCCCATTCACTGCTCCCACTTCTGGAGGCTCCTTCCCACCACAGCCTCTGGAAGGTCTCCAGGTGGGGGCTTCCCCTCCACTGCCACTGTTTTCCCAATAAATAGCTTGTCGGTTACTGTCATCTAGTGAGCTAATATTTTTCTTGCTCAGCTCCAAAATCCTCAAACTTGAACTCACTACACTACCACTTAGATTTCCTGCTATATTCAAAATACAGCATGAATATGAAGAAAAGTGCATACTTTCTACCATATAAACATTTAAAACCACTTTCTATTAACTTAAGGTGCCAGGCCTCCGACGAGATACATGGAACATTGATATGAGAGACACAGTCCTGCCTTCATGGAGCTGCAGTCTCATAGGGGGAACTGGCTTGAAAGAAAAGGTCTCTTTCCAGCTCCATGTGGATGGAGGATTCAAGTGAGAATATTAAAATCCACTCTTCTTTTTTCTGGGAAACATCTTCCTGAACTATGTGCTGTCCCATTTTAAAGTTTATAAGGTGAAATATATGTGAGGTGGTGATGCAGGCAAATCCTCTGGGCCTTCAGAGATGTCTCGGGTTTCTGGAGGCAGGACGCAGGGCAGGGTGCAGGCTGTGAGCTCCGGCTTCTCCTCCACCCAGAAAGAAGAAATCAGGCCCCACTGCAGAGCTCTTCATGGCCCTGTGTGGGAGGCAGGGTATGTGGAGGCTGCACTGTGGGGCTCTGGAGAAGGAATGTCTGGGTTGTAATCTCGCTCTCCCTCTCTTAACCTCAGCACCCCCAATTTTCTCATCTGTGACACAGACTTGTAACTGCTGAGAAGGTTGAGTGAGATGAAACCCACAACATGCCTAGCCTGGGCAGGGCCCATGTCTCAGGATGTTCACAGCCTCCTTTTGTCAGTCTTTACTATGAACCCAACTGAATATTCACAAATTTATATTTTATAAGGGTAATCTATGTTAGATTGTTGGTAACATGCAATAAAATATTTGGTCTAAAATTTAGCAATCAGTTATGAATTCTAATTCACCTATTAAGCATTTTTCCAAAAATAATTTATAATGTTTCCCAGGTTTGCAGAGAGTTCAGACAATGCTTCCCAGAGAAAGTAACAGCTAAGCAGGGATCAAAGAAAGAGTGGGAGTAAACATAGAAGTAAACAAGTGTATGGGGTGAGAGGGGCCTGGGGTGAGGGTCCTGTGCACAGGCTCTGGGGCAGGAGGACACCATGTGCTGAGGGAAGGAGAGGGGAGGATGGTGGAAGATGAGCCTGAGAATAAGTGGGGAACACACCATGCAGGACCTTTTGGGACATAGTATAAATGTTGTCTCTTTCCAATCTATCAAAGCTGCTGCTTTATTTTTGAGTACTGTTCGGGTTTATTAGAGCTGACTTTTTTTGCAAAATATCAGAAGTGGATTGGCTTTTATAAAGGAGATTTATTAGGTTACAAATTTACATTTCTAAGGCCATAACAGTGCCAAAACTAAGGCATCAACAAGAGGATAACTTCACTAATGAATGGCCAATGGCATCCCTAACAGCTCTGTCAGCTGGGAAGGCAAGTGGCTGGTGTCTTCTGGTCTCAGGTTGTGTGTCAGCTCTTCTCTCTCAGCTCCTGTGTGTCCTTGCTTCTTTCCCCCAAGGTGTTTCTCTCTAAACATCTGAGGGTCCTCCTTAGATTCTCTGGGGCAAACTCTGGGCTTCATGTCTCACCTTGGCATCTCCAAATGCCCTACTTTCTGCATTTCAAAGTATCTCTGAAGATCTCTAAGCACCAGCAAACATCTGAGTCAGTTTTTGCTCTTAGCTCTCCTAAATCCTGCAGTGAACTAATCAAGACCCACCCTGAATGGGGGGGGGGACAACTCCAGGAGAACTCCATGATTTAATCAGAGTTCTCACCCACAGTTGAATCGGTCACATCTCCATGGAAACATTCAATCAAAAGGTCATGCCCTAATCAAGCATAATAGGCCTGGCCCCACAAGATTGTATTAAATAACATGGCTTTCTGGGAGACACACTATATTCATACTGGCACAAGTAGCCTGAGTAAATTTTCCATTTGAAAACAAATAATATATTGGGGATGGAATGGGGTGATTTAGAGTGAGCAGGAGTAAGTGACTTAAGTTCTGTAGTGTGTGGGATGGATAAAGTCATGGTGGTAACTTGGAGGAAAACAGGGTGGGGATCTTCTACAGGATAAGGCTGGGGAAAGATTGGAAAGAGTGGGGTGATTATAAAAGTGACTGATGTGTTCCGTGGGGCACAAACAAAAAGGAGTCCACAGAAGCTCAGATGCTGCTACACTCCACACAGTGCTGCCCCCTGGCCTGGTGTTTCTTGCTTCATTCCAGGGTGCTTGTTTCCCCCCAAGAGTTCCTTCTCCCCAACTCCTTCATTCCTTGGAGACAATGTGACAGGGAACTGCTTGGCTTGGGTCTTTCACAATCTGTCTTCCTTGGTTCAGGGAAACCAGAGTTGGCCTGCCAACTAGGTCTTTACAAAGGAACCCTCTGTGGAGGATAAAAAACAAAAAGATGGTAATTTTTCAGTCACAGGGCAGGTTACAGCTTGTGAGTGTGCAGGGAACAAACGGTGGAGCCATCTAGACCTCAGCACAAGACTGAAAACTGTATACCATAATGACAGGGTTAAACTGCTGCTCTCCAGAGTTAAATGTAACTCATAGGAGAAAATTAATTTTTCACATTAACTATAAAAATCTTGAGTTTCCTCATCAGCATAAATGGGATTAAAGGTCTCTGAGGGATCAAATGAGGATTACAAAGATGTAAATGAGATCATGGGTATTAACACAGTGCCTGGACCACCTAACATGATTCAATCAAGGAAACTCCCTTCCCCACCAACCAGGGCCTCTGAACCTTTCCCACCCACTGCCCAGCCCTCTTTGGACCCTCCTTGAGGGTGTGGCCCCCAGTCATGGCTAGGTGGAGTCCCATCAGCTCCACCCTCCTGCTGGTATATATATGCCAGTGTCACACAGGACGATCACATTTTCAGATGAAGAGTGCCTGTGGAGAGCAGCCTGGGAGACCTGCCTCAGACCCTCAGAGCCCTCCTGCCCCAGGTAAGCCGGGAGATGGGACAATGTGGGTTTAGAAGGTGGGAGTGATAGGGGCCCTGGATTCCTCTGTGCCTGCTCTGTGCAGGGGAAGAGATCGCACTTAGCTTGTGGATCCAAACTCGAGTTTGGCTTATTTCAAATATTTCAAAGCTTATGCTCTCTACACTTATTCCTAGCCCTTCAAAGAGCCTTGTTGAGAATCACCTAAATTGCTTGCTAAATATACAAATTCCCATATCTCACCCCTTCTGAAGAAATCAGATGGGGGGTTGCTAATATCTGGGTCTGACAAAGCACCCAGTCATGGCTGATCCATCACTGAATGTGGAACTAATTTCCAGGAACTCTCAGTGAGGACGGCTCTGTCTAGAGGAGGGAGGATTGGTGGGATAAGGGCTGAGGGCCCTGTTATCCCTTACATTCAGGCTCTATAAGGATGTGATGTTCCTTAATCTAAGCAGTCTGCCCTTTTCAGACACTCTGAGAGGGAAAGTGGGTGTCCAAGTCATTCAGCTGAGAAGGACAACCCAGGAAACTGGTCCCATTTTCAATCATTGAGCATCTGTTGGCCCAGGGAATGAGGAGCTGCTTGGAGAGACCATCATGGTGGGGGTCAGGGAGAGCACAGTCCTACCATCATGGAGAAGCCTGGACTGCAAGGCAGGACTGGTCCTCATGATGAGAACAGCAATCCTGGAGCCCTTTTACATGAGAGATGCTCGTGGTTAGATCTGCCTGGGGCGACAGCAGATTGTGGGAGGACTGAGTGGGCGCTGAAGGGCTCAGCAGTTGCAGAGCATCCAGGTGGCTCTGGTGAGGGTGGTGCAGGTGACTCCACAACGTGTGTCCTTTGACTGTACGATCCTCAGTGTGGAAACTCTGGGGATTTATCAGCTACCATGAAGGAGTACCTTAACATACCAGGCAGATGCTAAGGACAGTTTGCCTTCTTCAGCAAATCCTGTCTGACTTGTCAAAGTTTAAAGCATCATGAATAGGGGCTGGGATTTCTGCCCTGACAGGCTGACACATTCCTAGCTGCCACTGCCCCACCCAGTTTCCTACCCTGCTGGGGACATGGGATGCCTGTCTCTACTGCCCCGTGGTAGCAAACTTTGCCTTTAGGATGGGGCACAGATCTAATCTGTCTCTTTTTTCACCCTGAAGTTTCTGAATTACTAAAAAAACTGTATTGTTTTCAAAAGTGGACATTAGTTTCTCTGATTTACCTACATTACACACTTTCACATTGGTTGCTCATTATGCTTGGTTTGATTATCTTGATTTATGGGAGAAATTTAAGTGTTTGGCCTAACAATATCAGTGTCATGGTTTTCAATCAAACATGTTAAAATGTTGTTCCATAATTGCTTCTCATTGTCTCTTGTTTTATGAATGATGAAGGCTTTTAATATTAGGCAAACTTGTATCCCCACATCCACTCTCCAGATGAGGAAACAGCTTTACCAGCACCCCAGAAGCCCTCCTCATGCCCCACCCCCCAATCACCAGCTTCTTTCTCTTCCGCAATTATGAGCACTACTCTTGTTGAATACCATGAAGTAATTTAGTCTGTTTTTGAAGTGTGTAATTGGAGTGATTCAATCCAGCTTTTCTCAGGCAACATTATATTTGTGAGATTCATGAATGTTGGGCATAGACTGGTTAGGGCCATTTATTTGCTAATGTGTTTCATTGTTGAGTGTACCATGATTATCCATCCTACTGTTGGGGTACATTGAGGTATTGTCCTCTTTGGACCTCTTAGGAAAACTAAGAGTATATTTTCCTGTTGCAAGGAACATTCTTCTTCACCTTTTGTAGTACACAGCTTTCCATTTCTGATGGTTTTATATAGTAGAGTAGAATATCTGAGTTAAATGCTATGTGCATGCTCAAAGTTAGTTGGTGATGCAAAGTAGTATTCTAAAGTGCATGTACACATTTACATTCTCATCAGCTTAAATGAACATTTCACATGTTCACCAATCCCACATACTCACCAACACTTTTAATATTTTAATACTTTTAATTTCAGTGTAGCAGTTCCAGTGAGCAAATTTGAATTACCTTACTCCTATCTGGAACTAAGATGATCAAATCAGACACTCTGAGGCCTGAAATATTTTGATTCATTCCTATGCCCACTGATACCAATTTAGAGATTGCAGTTTTTACCAGGACAAACCTCTAATGGGTGCATGAGTTACAGGTTTTGTTCACTTGGAACTGGGAATCAGCAGAAGCCACCACTCAGATTCTCAGCCTCCATTTGGGAGACTGTCATGGCTACTAAAGAAGCTCAGATCCCTGGGCCTCCCTCCTTTTTCCTGGGTCTTGTCCCCACAAATCATCACTAGGATGCTAACTCCCCAGTGACTTTAAAGAGTGGTTGATAAGTACATGTTTCCCAGCTTTTCTAGTGAATCTCAGTGTAAGGGCTCATCTGAAACCACCATATTTGCCACTGCTGTAAGTGGAAACATAAGATTTCTAACTGTAAAATCCTGAGCTTAAATTTCTTTTGTGACCTGGATGAAAATCAGACTTTACAGAGTTTACAGGCTCTCAAGGAAATCTAATCTAGGCCACAGTTTAATGGATACAGAGTTTGATATATCGGGCAGTGGGGTAAGTTAGACAAAAAACATAAACTTTGGTATACTATGAATTCACCACTATCACATATAATATTTATCATGTTTAAGCCAGTAGTTCCCAGATGATTTTCTTAAATTTTCACCAGATAGAAATGTTTGAATTTGGGATTTCTATGCTTGTTAATCCAAGTCTATTTGAGTTGAGGATGGTAGGTAACTTTCCCAGGATCCACAAACATTAGGTGATGAAGGCCTGAATCAAACTCAGGCACAGGTGATCTACTCCAGAAGCCCGTACTCTTTCCATAGTCCTGTGTAACCCCAGAGTGGTGGACTTGAATGTAGCTGGATTGGTGGGAGGGAGAGAAGAATCAGTGGTTCCCTCAAATGTTGCAGTGAGCAGGGCCACATAAACTAATGTTTTTTTTAAATGAACATATATTTTCTCACCCCCAGGAACAAAGTGACAACCAGGATACCTGCTATTTTCTGATCAAGATAATTTCTTATCTTGGATTCATATCTGCTGAGCGGCCAAGGACTAGAAAGGCAGCTGACAGACTCCTCTGTGATTGCTACAGGTTGGTGAGACCTGAGGGTGTACCTGCTTCTAACAGGACAGAACCAGCAGAGCCCCACACTCCTGAGGAAATCCCACTTCGGTCCAACCTTCATTCAAGTCCCAATGGCAGTAGCAGCAGCACTGGAAGCTCTGCAGGCAGGAGCCAGCTGTCCCATCTGCCTGGATTACCTGAGAGACCCCGTCACCATCGAATGTGGGCACAACTTCTGCCGCTCCTGCATCCAGCGGTCCTGGGAGGAAACACAGGACAGGCTCCCTTGCCCTGTCTGCCGCCACCAATGCCGAGAGTGGCACTTCAGGAGCAATGCCCAGCTGGGAAAGATGAGTGAAATCGCCAAGCTCCTCCACATCACCAGGAGCAAGAGGAAGAGGCAGGAAGAGTCACGATTGTGTGAGAGGCACAGTCAGGTCCTGACCCTGTTCTGTGAGGAGGACCTAGAGGTGCTGTGTCCCCTGTGTGCTCAGCACCCGGCACACCAGGGCCACCACGTGAGGCCCACTGAGGAGGCTGCCTCTCACCACAGGAAAAGGCTCAGCAGTGACATTGCATCCTTGAAGAAACAAGTGGCAGAAATGGAAAAAGTAAAAGCCACCCAAGACAGAAAACCATTAGAACTGAGAGAGAAGATGGAAACCCAGAGACAGAAAATATTCTCAGAATTTGAGCACCTGAATCAGATTTTAGAACGTGAGCAAGAAGCAGTTCTGTCAAGGTTAGCTGATCAACAGAAGGAAATTCAACAGAAAATCAATACAAACCTAGCATCATTTTCTGACTACATCTCCACACTCAAAAGTTTACAAAGAGAGGTAGCAGAGAAGAGCGTGATGTCAGAAGTGAAGCTGCTGGCAGATATCAAGAGTGTCTACAAGAGGCATGAAGCTCTTAAAACTCCAGCCCTCTATTCTTTCCAGTTAAGGAGAGAAGGATGCAGTCTTCCTCCACAGTATTCTGCTCTGCAGAAAATTAAACAGAAATTTACAGAAGATGTCACTCTCGATCCTGAAACAGCACACCCAAATCTGCTTGTCTCTGAGGATAAAAAGTCTGTGACATTTGTGAAGAAAAAGCAAAGGCTTCATCCTAATCCCAAGAGATTTACGTGTGATCTGATTGTCCTGGGTTCTGAAGGATTTGCTTCTGGCAGACACTATTGGGAGGTCCAAGTGGATGACAAGCCTGAGTGGACTGTGGGGGTTTGTAAAGACTCCCTTTCCAGGAAGGGAAAGCGACACCTGGCAGGACAGGACAGACGCTGGACAATCCGGCTCCGGGATGGAGACTATGTTGCAGAAGGCAGTGCTCCAGTCACTCTTCAGTTAACAGAAAAGCCCAGAAGAATTGGCATTTATCTGGACTATGAGTTGGGTGAGATTTCCTTTTATAGTTTGAATGAGAGGTCTCATCTCCACACTTTCACTGATAAATTTTCTGAAATACTCAAGCCTTACTTCTGTATTGCAAAAGATTCTAAACCTCTTAACATCTGTGCAGTATCAGATGATGAATGATAAACTCCATGTATGGCAGGCTCATTGCTTCATTGTATTGCTATAATTTGTGGAGAGTATGTAGAATATTGCACAACTATCCATGGACCTAGCATTAAGAACTTTTGTAAAATATTTCTGTGACTTAAATCCTGGATGTGTTTTCAGCTCATTGTTTCAATTGGTGTTGTCAGAACTAACAGACCTTGTGAGGATTAACTGTTTCTGAAATTGTGCATAGAGTTCACAAAACTGTATCTTTGCACCTCCAATAAATACATTTTGGATACATATATATATGTGTGTTCTATACTTACACATTTATCTGTTTTATAAATACCTTTAAAAATCCAGGTTGGAAAAGAAGTCAGAATTTTGGACAGACAATTCCCTGAGGATCTCTCAGATTTTTGTACCACTGTTTGAATGATGATTGTTTTGGGAGCTGCATTAGAAGGCAGGAATGTGTCTGCATCTGGAGCAAAGGGGAAGTTTGGTTACTCACCCAGAAAATAAAAATTATTGTCTCCTTCCAAGCAAAGGTCAGCAGGTTTACTGCTCATTATATGGGATTTGGTTTTTGCTAATTACTTGTGGTATGTTCTTAGTCAAAGTCTCACAGAAAGCACGGAGACAATGCCTATCTTGCAAATAAGACACAATCCATGACAATATGAGACCCACACTAGACACATGTGGGAATTGCCCTGGTAAAGCTTCATGCACCACAGGAACCCAGACCTCTTGCCACACCTCCAGGCACAAAGCTTCCATCATCCATTCAAAAGATGTGTCCTGATTACAAGAGTTTCAATACTCAACATAGGTGAGTGCTATAGTGACTCCATCAGTTATGTACACCATCTTTTTATTCCTCCAGGTCCACATGTAATTTACCAATTGTTTCATTTTTGCCAAATGCAATATTTCCTAGTGTTCCAGTTTGATAATGCTGCAATTAAGCAAAATATCAGAAATGGATTGGCTTTTATAAAGAGGATTTATTCAGTTACAAAGTTACTGTCCTAAGGCCATAGACATGTCCAGACTAAGGCATCAATAAGATGATGTCTTCACTGAAGAAGGGCCAGTGGCATCCTGGACACTTCTGTCAGCTGGGAAGGCAGGTGGTGGCATCTGCTTTTCCATTGCTTGGGTTGTGTTCAAAATGGCTTTCTCTAAAATATCTCTGGTCTTCTCTCTTTGCTCCTCTCCCACAACTCTGTGTGTCCTTGCTTCTTTCTCCCAGGGCATTTCTCTCTAAGCATCTAGGGGTCTTGTTTTAGCTTTTCTGGGACAAATGCTGGGCTTCTTCTCTTAGCCCTGCATCTGCAAACATCTTCCCTCTGCATCCCCAAGCATCAGCATCTGTATGAGCTCTATTAAGTACTCCAGTGAACTAACCAAGACACACCATGAACTAGTGTGTCCCATAGAAATAATTTAATCAAAGCTATCACCCACAGTTGATTGAGTCACATCTCCAAGGAAAGACTCAATTAAATTTCCACCCAACAAGATTGGATTAAAAGATCATGGCTCTTCTGGGGTCCATCAGTTTCAAACCATCACATTTAGCTACAAAGGTGATATTCCACTAGATTACTAGAGGGATAGAGGTAATACGTATCATGCAAAGTAATTATGAATCACTATCAAGATGAATTTTACAAATATCAGGACAATAACTCAACTCAAAAATTTTACTTTTGTTATATATTATAAATATCATTTCCCTGATTTTTATACTAATAGAAATCTATGCTTTTTAATTTGGAGCAATGCAGGCAGCAGACTGTTCCCATTTCCCCCTAATGGGTGAGAGTTTTCTGTCTCCATGCCTTCACAGAGTATATCTAGTTCCAGAATTGCATGTGTTTCTTTTCCATTTCTGGAATAGTTCTCTCTACTTCCGGAATTACACATGATTCTATTCCATTTCTCTTTTGTAAAACTGTTTCCATTTACATTTTGAATGAAGCTAGATTTTTTTATATTTATATTCTTTTAACTATGAAAAGAAGCATGCAAACTGTAGACAAAACACATTGATTTGATTGAAAGAACAATTATAAAATGAAACCCCCTTATAAAACATTCAAAGAAATGTAGAAAAAATTGGAAAAAATAATGGATCATACATGATTTTCAAAATTACTTTTCCAAACATTGACAGCCAATCAACAGATCAACACAAATTGCACGTAGATAATTTAATTCATTCATCTCTGACAACACATATTTAAAATTGTACAGATTCATAGTCTGACTTGCATGCACCTTTGAAACCTTCCCAAAAATCAAGGTGATGAATATACTTATAATCCCCAATTGTCTTTTCAGACCTCTTTGGAATCCCTGCCTCAGTCTCTCTCTTCTTCCCACTCTGACCAAGGCAAACCATTGATCTGCTCTCTGCCAGTAGAGATTAGTTTGCACTTCTAGAATTTTATAGAAAAAAAATTCAATATACATTCTTTTTTGTTTGGCAACCTTTATTCCGAATAATTATTTTGAGATTCACCCATGTTGTGGCACGTGTCATTCCTTTCTTTTGCTGAGTGTGCTGATTTGAATCTGTTATGTATGCATTAAAGACTATGTTCTTTTAATCCACTCTTGTGGGACCAGACTTATTGTGGGTGGGATAGTTTAATTAAATTGTTTCCATGGAAGTGTGAGCCACCCAATTGTGGGTGGGACCTTTTGATCAGATTATTTCCATGGAGACATGACCCTGCCCATTCAAGCTTGGTCTTAATTAGTTTACTGGTGTCTCTTATGAGAGGAAGAAAGGCAGAGACATTTTGAAAGGAGTTCAGAGATGCTTAAAGAGAAAATGCCCAGCACTTTATGGAGACAGCTATTGAAACCAGAACCAGCACAGAAGCTAAGAGATGAAATGATGAGTTTGCCCTAGAGGAGCTGAGACAGGACCGCCAGATGCATAGAAACATGCTGGGAGAAACAAGCAAGGATACACAGGTACTGGGAGAGAGAAGCTAAGAAACCCAGAGGCATTTTGAGGAAGCAATGAAAATGAGAAAGTAACCTCAGGAGATGCCCAGCAGACTCCAGACATATGCAACCCATGTGAGAGAGGAAACCCAGATGTCATCAGCCTTTCTTCAGTGAAGGTATCCTCTTGTTGATGCCTTAGTTTGGACACTTCTATGGCCTTAGAACTGTAAATTTGTAACCTAATAAATCCCCTTTATAAAAGCCAATCCATTTCTGGTATTTTGCCTTTTGGCATCTTTAGCAAATCAGAACACAGTGTATTTTCCATTGTATAACTATACAATAATTTGTAGATGCATTCAACTGTTGATGAACATTTGAGCCACAAAAGGTCTCTCCATGGGGGTTGGGGGTTGCTTTGTGGTTCAGGCGTTGGTCCTGTAATTATCAATGATGACTCCAAAGATCAGCACGTCTCACTAAACTTCCTTGCTTTTATATAAACCCCTAGTCTTTACCCTATAGATGAAGAAGGGATTCCTACCCCAGGTGTTCTGGTTTGCAAAAGCTGACAGAATGCAAAATACCAGAAATGGATGGGCTTTTATAAAGGGATTTATTAGTTATAAATGTACAGTTTGAAGTCCATAAAACTGTCCAACCTAAGGCATCAACATGAGGATACCTTCCCTGAAGAAATGCTGATCCTGTCTGGAACAACCCTGTCAGCTGGAAAGTCATGTGACTGGCCTCTTCTGCTCCTTTGCATCCCAGTTCTGATTTCAAAATGACTTACTCCAAAGTGTCTCTGGGCTTCTGTCTCTCTTAGCTTCTCTCTCAGCTCCTGTGCATCCTTGCTGGTTCTCCCAGGGTGTTTCTCTCTAATCATCTGGGGTCCTCTCTTAGCTTCCCTGGGGCATCTCTGGGCTTCATTATTAGCTTAGCATCACCAAACATCTTTCTGTCTGCATCTCCAAGAATCTGGGTCTCTGTCAGCCCCCAGGCTCTCTTGAGGACTCCAGTAAACTGATCAACACTCATCATGAATGGGTGGGGTCACACCTCCATGGAAGTAATCTAATCAAAAGGTCTCACCCACTGTTGGGTGGGTCACATCGCTATGGAAACAACCTGATCAAAAGATGCCACCCATAATAAGTCTGCACCCAAAAAATTGCATTAAAGAGCACAGTCTTTCCTGGGGTACATAACAGTTTCAAATCAACACACGAGGGTAATGGGGATGGCAGAACACATGACAGCAGACATTGGACATTTGAGACTGATGGCAGTTTATTAGTCACGTATGACCACAACCCAGGAGAGGAAGGTACCACTCCCACACAGGGCCACACGGGGGTTGCACTCAGGGACAGAGTGAACAAGCTGGGACTGTGGGGGGGCAGGCTGTGCAGTAAGAAGTGGTTGCGGTGATCCCTGGTTTCCTGGAAGGATGTAAATAAATCTTGAATACACAGACTAGCAGGAAACCAAAGCCTCCCACTTGGGTAAGCAGGCACCATGCTGGTGCCAGTGATGAGGAGGGTTGTTTGGCTCGGAAGCCTGACCTCAGGAGCCAAGCAGGAGGGGAATGTACAGTTAGGCCAATGAATGCCCTTCTGGTTTTCCCAGATGTCAAGGCACATAATATTGGAATGGGTTTTTAATCATGCTGTAGGCACGTTGTCACAGGCTTCCCCTAAACACTTCATTGGTCTTTGCAGCAGCCCTGTGAGGTAGAGATTATTACCAATGCCTGTATAGATTAGTGCCAGGCCACCTCCTAGCTGTGAGGGGCTGCTTTTGTCTTTCTCTCTTTTCATAATGTCAATTTTCCTACAAATGTTTACATCCTTGTCTTATATTTTTCAGTCTCATGCCTACCCACATTATATGTGTTTATGTGACTGCATATGAGACACGCACAAACACTCTGAACATACATAGGCACTGATGAGGTTTTCTATATATATATATAAATTATATATGTTTTTGTGTGTGTGTATATATATGCGCACACACACACTTCTGTGCTGCTAGTTTTCCTTATGAATTTACCTATCCCTTGTAGTTTACTCCTTCAATTTATAATTTTTCCTCCAAGCCTATATAAACTTCTCTTCACATTTTATTAAACTTCTATGATAATTCTCAATATGATAATGGTAAATATTTTTATTAAAATCAAATATTTTAGTCCCTCATAAAAATATCCTCCTTGAAACCACAACTTCACTGTCCATCTCCCTCCACCCCTCAAGTGAACCACAGTTGACAATTCCTGTATATTCTTTCAGAATTTTTTTCTTATGCACAAATTTATTATTACTTCCTTTGAAAAAGGTTTATTTGCATATATAGTTTCTGGATAGATGCACAAGTAATTTTGACATATGGTTGCTTTTAAAAAGAGATTAGAAGACAGGACATCATTTTTCCTTGTTAGACACTGTCATTTTTACCATGTGTGCATAATTTTATTTACAAAAGTTTGCAGCATATGGTTCTAGAAGATTGTCTATGCCGTTTGTCTTTATGTGGACATTTCTGTTGGGTCCCAGAAGCAAATGATTTTACTCTGACTTGAATAATAGTCATCCACATGAAGTCAGGCTCAAAGTTGTTTATTTTACTATGTTTCCAAATATCACCACCTCACTCCTAATGCTCAAGGTGGGATTCTTTTAGGCAGTGTTTGGAATTTGAAACTTCTGACACAGTGCCTCACATCTGGGACTATTCCATCTGTTAACTGAGTGAGGAAAGAATGAGCTGTCCAGGAGGTAGGCACAGGGGGTAATTCTCAACACAGGGACCTTAAACAGCTTGGGCCATGGAATGAGAATGGAACATGCAGGGGCCTGTGACAACAGTGATTCTGTACACACAATCTTTTTTTTTTAAGAATTATTCTTTCATTTTATTAAAAAAAGAGAGACCCTCATTCACAGAATATTTTCTTTCTAATTATACAATGAGCAAATCATCTGCAATATCAAAATACTGTTTGTAAATCACTGATGGCACTAACAATTTTGAGAATTTCCAGTAGGACATACATTGAGAAAGATAACAGATTACAAATCATGGGCATTAACTGAATTTTCCAGAACAGAAAATTAAAATTTTATGAAGTCAGTAAGTTTCAGTACTCTGTTTTTTCAAGTTTAAATCCTATCACCAGGAATTCAGGAGCACCCAGTATGATCAAAGTTGCACAAATGCTTATGGATGATAGAAAGCAATCCCCCATGCAATATTTTAGGTGTTGCTATGATATATATTTAAATGATATTTTACAGAATAAAGCTGGATAAAATCAAAATATATCATTCCCATTACATTTTAAAACAGTCACAATAATTTATCAATGGTTGCTATTTCACAGCAATTAGAAAACAAGTTGATACAAGTTGAACAAAAAGGTACCTTTTCCTCTTTAGGAAATAAATATATAGATAGAGATATAGTTATATGCACACATACACAAATAACATTATCTTTTAAAATTCAAAGTGGTTAATTTACTTTTGCATTATAAAAAAATCTCCCTATGATCAAAATACTGAAAAAAAGCACAAGGCTGAAAAAAGAAAACCACATTTGCCACTTTAAAAAGATACATTATTGTCTCAGTGGTTCTATCTATTTAATTGATTATAAAGTTAGGCATTTTAAGGACTCTGGCCTTGACTCCCAGAACCGTACTGGACCAGATGGAATTAAATCCACCCCTTTCTCAGCCTCTAGGGACATTTCTAACCTGCCCTAAAAGATGATAGAATAAATGCCCGTATTCTGAACTGGTAAACTGGGAAAGAAAACATGCCCACCTGGAAGCAATCTAAGTCATAAAAGTTTATGAATCTGTGGAAGAGACTGCGTGAATCAGAGGGCTATTCTTTGGATGTAAATTAGGAGCTTCTGGAAGTGCATGAACTCTTTCAGGCCACTGGAGTAAGATCAAAAATGATTTCTCCATAAATAATGATTTCTGTAGTGCAGATGTTTGTAAACTACAGCCCATAGGCAAGAGCTGACATGTCACCTGCTTTTATAGATAAAGTTTTACTGGAACTCAGTCACATACATATTGTTTATGGCTGCCTTTGCACTATAATGGCCGAGTTGAGCAGTTGTGACATAGACAGTATAAACCACAAAGCCTAAAATATTTCTCCTTGGCTCTTTACACAAAAAGTTTACTGACCTCGATCTAGTGTGCTAAATGTTACCCTAGTTACTGAAAAGAGTTAATCCACCTCTAGAAGATTTTAGCTTATATTTCAAGAATAACCTGAACACTGGAAATCATTAGCAGATAACTGTCACAAACCCCCAACTTGGTGTTTTCTCCTTTTGGGCAAGGAAATAATTTGTATGTATGTTCAACAAATACCTGTAAAGTTAATTAATATATTTTAGAAGAAGGGAAAAAAATAGAAAGAAGAAATCTAAGTAAGAAAATTATTCCTGTTTGTGTTCTCTTAATATTTTCGTATTATTGGGAAGAAAGGGTGCTAAAATGATTCTTTTCAACATCTTCCTTTAGTTTTTCTTCAGATATGTTTGTAGAAGTTTTCTGATAAGTAGTGCTCCCGACTCCAACACCTCTCCAGTTAATAACCTTTAAAGAGACCTGTCTAAAATGTATACATAGTTTGGTGAAGACTTGTTCTGGAATATTTATTTAAACTAATCATATTAAAGCCTATTCTTTTTGAAAATCTGTTTCTAAAATTCTTTATCTCTGTCACTCCAAGAAGGGAAAAAGAATACATAGGGAAATGAAACTCCATAAAATATACCTTGGAAACCATAAGTATAAAACAGTTACCATTTCCGACTGGTAATGTAAAATAAAAACAGAAAAATCTTTCAAATTTGGAAACAAATGTTTCTCCTGCCCCTAGTCAGCTAAGGAAGTCTATTTCAAACAGGGAAACTTCTGAACTCAAGCAGCAGCTCATGAATTTTAAGAGTTCATGGGTGTTTCATATTTGAAAAGCTGTTGAAACTTAGAAGACAAAACACTAAGATATTTAGCAAATATGAATTGACTTTTTTTCAACCAGCTTATAAGTGGATTCTACCTTTCTTGTGTTAAAAAATGAATGGTATGAAACTATGTTAAGGACATTTCTGAATAATACCTTACATTTCTATAGCGCTTTACTGTTTTCAAAGTGCTTTCACAGGCCATCTCATTTAATCCCCACAACATCCCTGTGAGGTAGTTATAACAGATATTATTTTCCTCATTTGACGATGAGGAAATGGAGGCAAGGAGAGGTTAAACGACCTGCCCAAGGTTACACAACTGATAAGTGGAAGAGCCAGGACCAGAAATCAAGTTTTCTGACTCTGTCCATACTCCTTTCACCATAAATACTACCTCCAATTTTGAATAATGTACTGTGTATCAAAACTGAAAGATTACTGAAATTCATTTCAGTGATGTCTTGATAGTAAAGTTAAATGAAAAATACAAGAAGAGTATCTCTGATGGTTTTACTTGACATAATAAAATTGATGCAAACCATTTTTGTTCAATTACTTATAATGTTTTGATCCAAACACATAAAATATGTGATATTTACAGCATTTTCCTTTTTTGTAAATGCAATGCTTTAAAATACATTATAAAGCACCTTAGTAAAAATAGTCTACAGGTAAAAGTACAGAAGAAGTAGGAAAACCCTACCCATACCACAGCTCAATAATGTAGTCAAATAGAGTCACTGATATTTCAGTTACAGCTAATTACAAATAATCCACAGAGAAACAAATCTAAACTTACTTTTTTTTATATCAGTGAATAGAAGTCTTAAGTAAAACTTCAGATAATGTCAACATTCTTTGAAGTGTCTTCCCAATCATAATACTGGGGAGG
Source organism: Choloepus didactylus (assembly GCF_015220235.1). Lineage (NCBI taxonomy): Eukaryota > Metazoa > Chordata > Mammalia > Pilosa > Megalonychidae > Choloepus > Choloepus didactylus. Next base: position 179,437,825 of record NC_051309.1, on the reverse strand, counting down.
CAGAATGAGAAATACTGCTCTGACTCTTTATTTCTTTTCGCAGTATTAGTAATGGTCTAATGTTTTTTTTTTTTTTTTCAAACTAATCATCATTTTAAAAGAATTAAAACAACCTACATAATATGGGCCAATCAGATGCAGCAGAAACATCCCTTAAAAAATGTGACAAACATTCCAATAAATTTCATGGGACCTGATTCACAGAAACAAAGCACCTGCTGTCAACCAGCTGTTAATGCTATTCAGTAGAAGTGTGCACCCCAAACCTCCAGGTGAAGGTGGAAACAGCAAATGGATTCACCTTCAGTCATGGTTAGTTGAAAATAAGGCTTTGTGAAAAACAGAGTATTGGAACCTTTTCTGAAATTGTATTTAGACTTTTCATTAGACCTGCTTTGTGTATATTTTAGGTGAAGTGCAGGTTTTTTACGGGCAGGAAGTTATAACTCCCACCAAAATCTAACCAGGAAAAAGAAGGAAAAAAAAACAAAACAAAAAAAATCGGACTTAAACTTCTTAGAATACTGACATACCAGCCAGTAAATACTTCCTTGACTTTATTGTACTGCTTCCTAGCTCAGTTCAATATAAACTGTCTTATACACCTATCAGGAATCTAGCTTGTGGATTTGAGAACTAAGGTGAAGAGAGGGTCAAAACATTAGTTCAAGAACTAACAGCACACCTTGTACTTAGTTTGATTTAGGGTAAATCTTTTTGTAGAAAAAGTTTTGTGCTAGGATATAGCAGTTTCCATCCTTTTCTCAGACAGCATGGGCTCTGACGAACTGGAACTGCTCTAGTGCAAATTCATAGAACTCATTCTCCATTTTCCAAATGTCACACTGCTGCAGTTTTGTAGTGGTCTCTTTAGTGGGGATTTTCTTCTCCGGAGTTTTCCTAAGATGACATTTCTCTCCTGTACAATAGAGTTCTGTAGCACTCTTGAAGAACTGGGGCAAAGCTGCCTCCAATAACATGATAAAATCTTCCAGCTTTTCGGTAACTCCTGCCAGAAAGTATTCATTAATGAGGTTATACTTGGCTTGATCCATAGCCACTTGCTTCCCACATTCTAGGATTCTGAACTGTGACCACAGAAGAATGGGATTTGAAGCCAGAGCTTCTCTGGAGCACAGTACAAGCCCCTCACTCAGATACACATTCATCAAAGATCTTTTTATCTCCTAGTTTTTGCCTCCTTAACCCTGGTCTATAATCATCTCCAAATCTCAGAAAGCAATAGAAAGAAACTGGCGTCTCAATAGGATCCCTGATGAGATTAATGTAAATTGGCTTATTCTTCACACCAAATTTTGCAAAATCCAAATAAGAAACACGTCCATAATAAAACCCTGGTTTCATCTCTTTCCAGGAAGTTATATTCTTAACAAAGCACACCTGATCTTGCAGTGACATCACTGGATTATTTTTGGTAGTACTGATGTGAAGGACATGGTATTTATTCTTTGCACACAAGTCATAGGCGATATTGGTAAAAGAGGTGCTTGTAGTTTGGGGGACTCTGTTATAAATGATCACCATGTCATCTTCTTCATCTAAAGACATATCTTGCCGAGGGCCATCCATTGTATGTCGCTGCTGAATTTCTGGGACTTAATGACTTGCGATAGCCCTTTCCTGGCTTGTCTCTTTCATCTGCCCTCCAGTCTCCTGCTAGCATCTCCCAATGGCCAAATCCAGGAAGAAGTCTATGGGAGTCAGCCCCTTTAGCAATATGCATGTCACTTCCTATGCCTCTTCTCAGGGATGCTGGGGTAGGGGCCGGGGATGTTCCAGCTCAGGAACTTGTGTCTACAACTCTTGATAACCTAGCTTTGACCCGGACTCCTCCAGTTTGTGGATCTGCTTCTCCAGGAAGAGCGTCGCCCCGCGAAGGCCACCCCTGCCAGCAGCTCAGCTTGGGCGGCGTCATAATCCTGAGTTGCCCCGTGAAACCCGCTGCTCCGCATCGGGACAGACCGCGGGGGGCGGGGAGTGGGGCCCCGGAGGCTGGGAGACGCCGGGAAGAGCCCCCCGAGTGGGGAGGTAGGCGAGGAGAGCGCGATGGCCACCGCAGCGACCCCCTTCTCGCCTCCGGGTCCCCCGCCCCCAGGCGTCAGCCCCGAGGCCCCCGGTCCCCGCTTCTCCTCCGCAGACTCGAGGGCCGCCCCCTCCAGAAGCGCGCGCGGCGAGCACAGAAGGCAGCGGCTGCCGGGCGCCCTCTCACTCCACTGCCGCAGTCCCCGCTCCCCGCGCCCGGCTGCCGCCGCCCCCTTTCCTTCCTTCCTTCCCTCTCTCCTTTCCGCGCGATCTTCTTGTTGATAACATGCGCAGCTCCCACAGGCACTGCCCAGTTCCCTAACGACAGGCTGCTCGGCCCTTTCCCTGAGCTGAGAGAGCAGAGGAATGGGAAGTACTGCAGTTAGGTGCTCTGCTGCCTGTGAGCTCATGGTGGAGGATTTAAGTGTGGAAACACCAAGGGTGGCTGCAGCTCTGGAGACCGCAAGCATCTGAAGGTGGGTAGAGTAAAGCAAACATACAGCCATCCATGAGGTTAAGCAGCTGAGTACTCAGTTGAAAAGTGTGTAGTGCACCTGGAGACTGAATCAGGAAGAACGATTTGAGCAGGGTAGTGGTGGTGAAAGAAAGCTTTCTGTTGGCCATGTAAAAGAGAGGACGAAAATATTGCTCTTCAAAGGACTTCGTTTAGAAGATTAATCAAAATGGAACGTTTTATTCTTTGTGTAAGTTTTCGTCTCTGTGAGTGGAAAATCACAACTCCCTGAAATGCACTGCCTGAGGGGAACTAAAGTCACTGCCCTAGGTGAGGATTGCTATCTAAAAGTGAGCCAGAAATGTGTCTGTGGATGTAAGAACACAAAAGAGGAAAGATGCATCCACCATGTATTTTACATTTAATGGTGAAGTTTTTACTGGGCAAGGTTTTACTTATGGAGAAATTAGCAACCAAGTTAATCAGGAAATTTAAAAGATTGCATACAGGCCTCCTCCTTACTCTACACACAATCCAGTGGCTGCAATTACCATCCATCTTTTGAAGGATCCCAAGGCTATATTTCTAGTGCAGACTATTCTCTCAAAATACAAATTAGTAAGTCCAACTGCAATCAAAGCTAAATTTTCCTTTTTTTGGAAAACAAAAAAACAAATAAAAACAAAATGAAGAAACAAACACACAAACAAAACCTTTGTTTTTCCCATCCCTGAAACTCCAGTATAGTCTAAGATCATTTGGTGAAATGTGATTCCTGTCTGCATTAGCATTAAGTTTTATTTGTAAAAGCATATCTGACACATCATCACCAGTGATATGCAGTGATCCCCAGCACCAGTTTTCCTTGGGCTGTCTGAGCACATCATAGTGCCCTCAGCCCCCAGGAAGAGTTAAGCTCTCAACAGGCCCCTGCCATGTCCCTGGGCTTCCTTGAGCACCTACAGAAGACCTCTAAGAGGAGCTGGCAGATGATGGGAATCAATTTCCTCTTGAGGTGATGACTGAAGAACACCAGACTGTTCCGGAGAACACAAAATTGTGGAGGAGGCTGGTCACCTTGCAAGGAAGAAAACAGATCATTTCCAACAACTTTTAGGAAATAAATATAAGGTGAAAATCTTGATCAGTCTTTAGTATAAGGTCATCAGTCGTATTTATTCATGGAACTGGAAGCACACAAAACCTCACCTTATTAAAAATATGAATACTTCAGATTCTTGACTACTTCTGAATCAGTTTGCTGTTCAGAAGGCCTTTGAGTGGAAAGCTTCTCTCAAAGTAGCAAAGAGTTTAACCAACTTTTCACATGGCCCAGTATCCATGTGAAAATCCCCCAATGGCCATGTGAATTACTGAAAACTATCCCCACGAGTTTGGTATATTGTAGATAGGAAGTGTCCATCTGTCCCAACCACTATTCTAATAAATGATTACTTTTACACTTACAATGCTTTTTTCTTTCAATTGCTTTATCTCAAGGTTCCAGTACATGTCAGGCACCATTCTCAACACTGGGGATACATTTGAGAACAAAGCAGATGTCCTTCTTCCTCTCAGAGAGTTTATATTATTTGGATTCTCACTAATTCCAAACAAAACAGAAGCCATCAAGAAAACCAAGCAGTGGTAGCCCCTCTTTTTACACAAAACCCTAAGGTTTACAGAAGATGAGTCACAGGCCCAGCTCATGTTAGTGGCAAGTAGGAAACTGAGCCAAGCATGCGAAGGTTGGTCCAGGGCTCTGTCCAACCAGAGCAGACCCTGGCACCTCCCAGGGCTCCTTCAATTCCCAGAATTCACTGAGGGAGAGTTTTGCAAAGGCTCAAACCACAGGAACCAAACCCCACAGGAGGGAACTGATCGTCTCTTCACACTGGCTGGATTCAGACTGCGTTAGGACTGACCTGAGGCTCTGCACTCCCCACTCAAGGAGATTTTACCTTTGGGGATGTGTCCACACAGGCTTCCCCTGCAACCATTTTGATAGACAGTTTCCAAGGAGAACCAGGTGACTTCTTGTCTAATATTATTAGGGGAATTGAAATGAAGTTGGGGAATAAAAGGGACTCTCAGGTGTCATTCACTAAAAATGGAATATAAGGGAATAAAAGTTCTGTGGGGAAAAGTGAGTAAATATTGGACAAGAAGGCACACAGTTCTCCCTGGAACATCTTCAACAGCTGAAAGTATTTCCTCATGTCACTTTGTAATCCTTCCCCGTAGACCTACCCCTCCTCCCACCCTGTCCCCAGGCAAGGTAAGATAGAAACTGAGATCTAAGTCTGCACATTAAGAAGAGGATACTGATCTGGGAGGAGCCCTGCTTTCTGGCCTCTAAAATCATGAGCCTATACATTCCTGTTCTTAAGCCAACCCATTTTATGGTCTTTGTATTAACAGCTAGGAAATTTGGGGTATAATCTCAAATATGTAATTGCCATGTCAATTGATAATACAATCACAATTCTCTAAGTCCTTTGATGGAGATATAAAGGGATATAGAGGATACCATGGGAAGAAAAAGTAACAAAATGAACCTGTGACTTTGGATAATTGACCATTGTAGGGGCTACTCTTCATGTCTATATCTTGTGGTATTAATCACTAACTAGAAGTCTGCTACAAAGAAGTAATCAGAGGTTTAGATGAGGCATTTGACACACTGAATATGACATAATAACACAGGAAATGGAAGATATGCTAAGGTAACAAACTTAAGAAAAAATATTTGGTCTAATAATATGAATGAGTGAATAACCTACATATTCTTGGTTAAAGAAACATGCTTATATTTTCTTCTGAGTAGAAAGCTCTCCGTAAGGAGAGATAATGCTACACGTTGGTTGTCTGCTTCTTGTCAGCCTGTGGTGGGTGAGAACCATGGGAAAGAGTTTGTGAATCCAAAAAACACAGAGACAAATGGACTCTGGAAACATCCTTTAAGGGTGAGATGGAATTTTAGCAGCCTGTGAAGGAGCAGGTCAAGACTGGTTAGCAAAGTTCTCTAACAAGATAAGAATTTGTAAAACAAGATGAAAATTTTCAAAATATTCAGTGGAGCCAGAAACCCAAAACCTGATTTAATCAGAGGTAAGAGTTTCAGTGGAAGATCAGGATCAGGTGGGAAAATGAATAATGATGAGTCAAACTTCCCCACCCCTGGTGCAGAAGAATCAATCAGAGAAGTAGATAGGAAATGTCATCAGAAGGCTCTCTTTTCCCTGCTGTGGGATGTATCTGGAGTCTGTCCTATGGGTCAAAGGGAACAACACTCCCTAAAGGATTATAAAGCCAAGTAGGACCATTTCCAGACCATGGCAGTAAACATAGAAGCTGGTTGTGCCAGTTTGAATGTATTATGTACCCCCAAACGCCATTACCTTTGATGTAATCTTGTGTGGGCAGATGTATCAGTTTTGATTAGATTGTGATTCTTTGAGTGGTTCCACGGAGGTGTCGCCCACCCAACTGTGGGTGATGACTCTGATTGCATATTTCCATGGAGGTGTGGCCCCACCCATTCAGGGTGGGCCTTGATCAGTGGAGCCATATAAATGGGCTGACGAACAGAAAGAATTCAGTGCAGCTGAGAGTGATCTTTTGAAGAGGAGCTACAGCCAAGAGAGACACTTTGAAGAAAGCACAGGAGCTGCAGATGAGAGACAGTTTGAAGACAGACATTGAAAGCAGACATGTGCTCCAGAGAAGCTAAGGGAGGACAAAGGCCCCAAGAACAACTAAGAGTGACATTTTTGAGGAACTGCAGCCTAGAGAGGAACATCCTGGGAGAAAGCCAATTTGAAACCAGAACTTTGGAGCAGATGCCACCCACGTGCCTTCCCAGCTAACAGAGGTTTTCCCGACACTATTGGCCATCCTCCAGTGAAGGTACCTGATTGTTGATGCATTACCTTGGACATTTTATGGCCTTAAGACTGTAAATGTGTAACCAAATAAACCCCCTTTATAAAAGCCAATCCATTTCTGGTGTTTTGCTTTCTGGCAGCATTAGCAAACTAGAACACTGGGTTATGTTGTGTCTTCTGAACTGGACCTGGGGTGTGGGGCTTGATGGTGGGGCTCCTGTAGGACCTTCACTCCCTGGGGATATAACAGCAGCAACCCATCCATGCAAAAGCCACAGCCCTAGCACAGCATCACAGGTGAGTGCCCTGTGGAACTCAGGTTAGCTGCGACTCAGAACCCAGCTGGATCCTTGGGCATACCAGACGGCTCCAGCCCAACTTCCTGCAAGTGAAACTCAGACCTGAATGGCTAAGATGCTCTTTGATATCTCTCCACCCCTATTACCAGTCCAGCATCCTTTTGTCCCTGTAGTGCTTGGTGAGAATCCTGATGCCTGCAATTAGGTAGGAGAGATGACAGAGAGCACCTACCAGAGACAGGTGGCACCTAACAGTAATTCTAGCCAGGATATGGTTAACCTGCAACCGTTCTCCCCTTGGGGAAGAACATGACAATTTAGGGAGGGAAGAGTTGAAAGACACTGACAGAGACAACAGAACCTGGCACAGAATCTACCCTGTATGCTTTCCGGCCATTGGCTGGTAAGACCCAGATGGCTGTTGTTGCCTTAGGGTTCAAGTTAAATTGCAAAGGAGCAGGTAGTTGAAGATGACCAGGTGACCTTGGTTGTAGCTGGGAGATCTTTTTCATGATGCCAGTTGCTTTATCCATCTTGTCTTCATCTCTCTGATGAGGGGGATTCCTATCCAGGGGTTATGGGGATGGCTGAAACAGGACAGAGGATACTGGCAGCAGTTTCTTAGGCACAGAGACTCACAGCCAGGGCAGGAGGACACTGCGTCCCACAGGCCACATGGAGATGCATTCGGGAACTGAGTGAGCAGGCAGGGGCTGGAGGTACAGGCTATGCACCAACAGGGTCTGCCGTGACTCTGGTTTCAGCTGGAGGATGTGACTGATTTGCTTAGATAATTTCACAGGCTGCAGGAAACCATATCCCACCACTCAGGGAAAAGCAGGCACTGTGCCTGGTCCCCAGGATAAAGAGGGTGGTTTGGCCAGGGGATCTTATCTGAGGGGGAACACCAGGTGCCTAAGAGTGGTGAGGCCTTTGAGGCCCTCCTGATTTTGCCAGATGTTAAGGCAGCACTTACTATTGCATTTTAATATTAGACCTCATACCACACACCTTCCTCAGAGTACAGAGATATGCAAACACTACACGTAGGCAATGTGAAACTCTTCATTTCTAGGAATTGTAAACAATAACATATAGTCTCCAGAATAGAAGTGCTTAGTAAAATGATGGCAGTTTAACCCAAGGTAACACAGTACAGATATGCGGTGTTTTGAGTTAAAATACGTACATGGCTTACAAAATGTGAGAAAATGGCCAAACAAATATAGCTGATAAAAATTTGCAAAAGGAGGGACAAAATGAAAAGTAGACTATGATACTTTTTGCACACTACAGTTTTGCAAATGTGCTTAGTTTGAAACCATGGCCATTTCTTAATAGGATACACTCTCATTGCTGCCAGGATTAGCCACAACCAACACTTCAAGGACCATTCAGGTTGAGCTTAGTTAACCATTTCTGTCCTAGGTAACTGTGTAAAAGGTTTATCAGCCCTATCACTGGTAATCTTAAACTCCATCTGTGTCTTTGACACCTTATCTCCTCTGTAAACGTCCCACTTCAAATTTGGCTTCTTAAATAGTGAGCTAAACACTTTTTGATATTATATGGACTTCTGATTCTCCCACAGCAGAGGAAGTAAGACTTTTTATCATTATAATGGAAAACATGGAATTACATTGTATGTAATAAACTGATGAATTTATAGAAATGAAGAAAGTATAGGAAAATGGTAAGTGCTTCAAAGTTCATTGATGTAAGTTCAAAATGGCAAAGGTAAGGAAAAGTCCTTAATTTGGAAGTATTTTATTTTATAATTGCAAAACCATTTGGTAGTCATTTCTTCCAACATTCTTATGAAATAGGCATGATCAATGTGTTATTAGGTACAGAAACAGAGGGACAGAGAATGACTGTCTTCTAGTGTTTCAAAATAAGACCATAACGCAATATCTTTGTAAATTCCCATGTCTCTAATTATTTCAAAAGAAAAAGTTAATAAAACAATCGAATCACAAAATACCATTATCACTTATATCATATACCAACAATTAGTAAATACACAATATTCTTAGTTCTTCATTCAATGGTTACCATATGGATTGTAAGATCTGAAGCAGATCCTATAGAGAAATAAGGAAAAAGTTTTTCTTTAAATGTATCTGAGAAAGCATAAATGAGACACCTATTATCCAAATTGTAAAATGAAACCTGTCCCAACTCATAGTCCAGAAAAATGCCTACCTGTCTGGATTTTATTGTATCCATAGCACCACAGGTGTAAGACCAGAGCCGTATTCCCCAGCATCCATCTTTTGGGGATGGTGATGTAATAGCATTTCTGGGGAAAGATGCTTTACAGACACCTACATCCCACTCCCCCTTGCCTCTTATTTCCACCTGCCAATAGTGCCTGCCAAAAACAAATCCCTGAGAACTCAGGACAGATGGCAAAAAAGCAAAATTCTCAAGACTGTAAGGCAAGTTTGGGTTCATCTTTCCTAATGTCACACTTTTTTTGTCTTCTGAGATAACAAGTCTGAGGTGAGCAGTTTCAGTATCTAGTGTCAAATTTACCTTAAATGTGTTGATTATTTTGTGTAGGTTAAAATATTCTTCAAGAGAACAGATATCTTTTTTCCTTAATTCATATGAAAGGATTGCTGGAGTGTTCAGGTTTTCATGCTTGGTGTGGATAGTTTCAATACCTGTGAGGAACTCCAGTTCTGACTGCACACACTTCTCTGCTATTTCACTCACTAGATTTTTTAGTGTGTAAATGTGCTCTAAGAATTTTACTTTGTTTTCCCTTAGTTTTTTTTCAGCATACATCTGTTCTGTCTGTAATTTCAAAATAATTACATCCTGCTCTTTTCCCAAAAAACGCTTAAGTTGTTCAAATTCAGAGTACAATTCCTCCCTCTGATTTTCTACCTTTACCCGCAATTCAGATGATTTTGATACTTGGATTTCTAACCCCTTTTCAGCATCTTCAACTTGCTTCTTCAGAGGCTCAATGTAGCTTCTGAGCTTCTTCCTGTGAGTAGCTGCAGCCTGCTCAAGAGGCATCAGGTGGTGATCCCGATGGTCAGAGGAGACTTGGCACTGGGCACACAGTAGCTCCAGATCCTCCTCACAGAACAGAGTCAGAACCTGACTGTGTTTCTCACACAGGGGTTTCTCTTCCTGCCATTTCCTCTTGTTCCAATTAGTGGGAAGTTGCTTTACAATATCAGTCATGTGACATAACTGCCTGTTTTTCTTCAAGTTCCTGTCAAGGCAGTGGTGGAGGCAGATGGGACAGGGGAGGATGTCCTGCAGATCTTCCCAGCACTGTGTGATGCAGGAGCCACAGAAGTTGTGGCCACAGTCAATGGTCACTGGGTCTCTCAGGAAATCCCAGCAGAGGGGGCAGCTGGCCTCTGCTTGGAGGTCAGTAAAGGAGGCTGTAAAGGCCATTGAGCTGTGAGAAATTCTACCTAAGGATACTCCCTTCAGGATTGTCTGGTTTTCCAGGAGCTAAGAAATGTTGAATCTGATGACTCTTCAGGCCTTACTCTTCTTCTTGGAAGTCAATATCTAGGAGGGCTCAAGTGTGCTTCTGATCCCTTCCCTTTAACCCAGAAGACTCTCCCAATAGGAGCCTGCTTGTATGGCCAATTGGAGATGTCACTGCAGCTTCTCCTCTTGCTTCTGATGCCCAGACATACCGAAGCACAGAGATGGTGTCAAATTGCCCAGTAAGGAGCCGTATTCCCAGTAACCAAGTTGTTCCTGTGGGTGAGAAAATATTCTCATGTGAAATTGGAGTCAGTCAGGCATAAACTCTATCCTGCTTACACAAATCATACCTTAGGGAAACCAAGTAGTTGACTAGAGGAAATTTCTATTTATGAATGTATTTGAGGTAAGAAATGCAGTAGGGATGATACTATTCCAAATTGACCTTATTTGGATTTCCTTCAATGTACTATATTGTGAAAACAACAACAAAATAATACCTTAGCATTGAAAACAACTCAAAATGTCCAACAACTGGGGAGTGGATAAACCAATTAATGTATATCATTGCAGTGGAATATATTCTGCATTAAAAACAGAGAAGAATCTCAAGTAATTATACTGAAAGAAGACAAGCCCTCTGACTCTTCCAGAGGAATAAAATAAAATAAAATGAGGGAAAATGCAAACTAATCTATAGTGACAAAAAGAAGGTAGATGGTTTCCCTTTGGATTGGGAGATTGTTGTGGGACAGGGGTTAGGTTACAAAGGGGCAGGAGGATACATTGCAGGGTCATGGATATGTTCATTATCTTGATCGTGCTAATGGTTTCATAGATGTAGATTTGCAAAGTTACCTTATTTTGTGATTGGAAAACATGTAGTTATTATATGCCACACCAAAAAAACACTATATTTTAAAAAGTGGTGGTGTCAAAACCTTCTTACAGTGCCTGCAGATTTGGCCCTCACTTAACTCTCAGTTCAATTCACAGCCCTCTTCCCCTAGCAAACCAGTAAGGTGGCATGTCACATATGTTTTTAGGCAATTTCATAACGGTAAAATGATCCTGATTGTTAAATTTCATCTGGACTTGGAATAGCAAAAAAGACATTATAAATACCTTTGGGGACACCACAGTTTTTGCCTTTTTGAGTATGGTGACTCTTATGGTTGGGAGGTCCCTTGACAGGCCCAAGGGGCTGTGCTCATGCAGTTGTTACAGGAGATATGGGCTACTTGTTGCATGAGGCTTTCAAGCCAGGGTGATTCCCACACTTGCCCAGCAGGTGTCCATAATCCCAGGCTGTCACCTGGCTGAGGAGCAAGGACTCCCACAGAGGAGCAGTGCTTAATGCTGACTGATGGAAGCTGGGGTTCCTGTTCCTTATCCTTCTAAATGAATCTGATGCCAAGTGTGGACCATGATAGTCCTGAGAATCTTAATGTTTTGTGGAGATTATCACTTCTTGGGTATTGTAAGAAGAAAGTCATGGAAATGTAAACACTGACTAGAGATTTATGACAAAAGAATTGCCTTTAACTGTGTGTCTATTGATTGATATATGTTTTAAAGGACAGTCCTTTAGAAATATATGCTATATTATATATACATGTCCTGAAATGCCTAGAATGATGACTAGTATTTGCTTCAATGTAACTAGAGGCAGGGGAGCAGAGAGTGAGCTATAAATAACACAAGATTGCCCATATGTTGATAATTGATGAAACTAAGTAATGGGTACATGGGGGTTCATTTTGCTAAGTGATTATTTTGAAAATGTTTGAACTTTTCCATTATAAAAAGCAGAGAATTTTCAGCTTCTGGCCTAACTCTTTCAATGAGATAAACTATGAGGGGGATAGAAGATGCAAAGCAACTGACTGAAGGCATTGGAGAGCAAAGGTTATTAGGAACTCAGAAGCAAAAATCCTGGAGACTCTTCCTGTAAGTGACCTGAGGTAACTAGGAAAATGGTTCACTAATTCACTTGACCCAAAAAACCCCACAAAGTCATGCAAATCAAGAGGTTCAAATCCTCATGTTAACTTTAAGAGCACCTAATCAACTGCTCAGGTCATCAAGGGTATGCATATTTGAAAAACAACCAAGTATCTGAAAGATGTCATTTTACAGAAGCAATGTGTAAAAATCATTACCAGGGTGGTGTTGGCAGGTGGACCCATGACAAACACTAGGGATGGACATAGGGTCAGTGGCCCAAAAAGAGTGGTGAATCTTTGTTGCACATGCTGAAACATGCAGAAAGTAATGCTGAACCTAAAGTTTTAGATGTAGATACTCTGGACATTGAGCACATCCAGGTGAACACAGCCACCAAGATGCTCCAACATATTTGCAGAGCTCATGGTCAGATTAACCCATAGGTGAGCTCCCCTACAAGGCAAGATGATCCTTACTGAGAAGAACAAGTTGCCCCAAACCAAAAGAGGAGGTTGCACAAAAGAAAAAGTTATCCCAGAAGAAACTGAAGAAACAACAACTTATAGCTCGAGAATAAATGCATCAAACAATAAATGCATACACAAGTTAAAGTAAAAATGAAAATCCTGGAAAGAAGAGGCACTCCACATTGGTGCTCAGCTCAGGAGGACTCCTCCACATGGGGAATACATTCTATTTCAATGCACAGTGTGTATATATACAGTAAAAAACCATTTGCCTCTGTGCATCTTCCTGTGGCCTATTCACTCCCCTAGATTCAGCTATTCTCCCTCTCTCCTGCATCAATTCATGTTTTCTACTAGCTTATACCCATCAGTGTCAAATGAGATGTTACTGCTCTGATCTCTCTCTCACACACACAAAGATGCTCTCTTGATTCCATTTTCTTCTCCAGCTCGCATCCCAATCTTGAGTCTTTTTAGAGGAAAACTCTTTGAAAGGATGTCCTATATTTCTGCAGTTTGCTCTCTCCATTCTCTCTTAAGCCCACAACAAAACAACTTTTCATAGTCACCATCCCATGTGTGCTTCTTTTCTTAAAATTACATGATGTCTATTTTGTAAATCCAATATTTATAGTTAATCCCACACCCTTGATCTACTGACATATCCAGTAACTCTCTCCTCCTGAACCACTTTCTTCCCTCGGCTCACAGGTCACCACACACTCAGTTTCTCACCGTCCTGTCTGGACATTACTTCCATCTCTTTCACCAGATCATCCTCATCTCTCCTAACACTAAATTTAGTTTGCCAGAACAAGACTCACCACATTTAGCAAATGAAAATGGTAGACACCTTGCCACTGAATTGTATACTTGAAAGTAGTTAAAATGGGAAATTTTGTGTTGTATATACGTTGCCACAATAATTTTTTTAAAAAAGTAGAACTTTATAATATAAAAAGTGAAACCTAATGTAAACTATGAAATTTAGTTAGCAACATGATTGTAATAATATTGGTTAACAACTGGAACATATATATATACCACACTGATGTAAAATGTTAATAACCAGGAAAAGTATGCTTTGGGGAGATTCTATGGGAAGTCTACTTTCTGCATGATTTTTCTGTAAACCTACGACTACTCTAAAAATAAATATGGTGCATGTATTAAATGTAAAATATTGACTGGGAGATATTTATCTTAAAATACTATTCATCGTTTATCTGAAATTCAACTATAACTAGCCATTCTGCATTTTTTTCTGACAAATGGAACCATCACTCCTTGGGCCACTTTTTTTTTTTTTTTTAAGTACATCACTCCCTAGATTATCTCATCTCCTCCTAAGTACAATTTATATGCTAACTCCTCAGTTTTAGCCCTAGCTTGAATCTCTTCCTTAACTCTAGATCCAGTTATCCAATCACTACTTGTCATCATTTCTTGTCTTGATAATTGAAACATCTTCCTAATGTCTCTCCTGCTTCAGTTTTTCCTAATTTCCCATCTATTTTTGGCATAGAACAGGAGTCAATATTCCTGGTAAATTATGTATTTGATCATGCAATTCCTCTGCTCAAAACCCTCCAGCGGTTTTCCACTCTAATCAGTAAAGAAGCCTGTGTCCTTTCCATTGACCTCTAGGACCCTGCATGGCCATAGCCTTGTCCTCACTTTTCTGAACTCACCTTCCAAGGACTCTGCCTCCAGTTCTCTCTTACTGAGCACACTGGACTCCTTGCCATTCACTGAATTTACTGGACAATATTGGGATTCTGCCAAAGGGTAGCACTTTTGAGGGTGAAAGGACTTAGGAAATAGAGCTATTATTGCCTCTGTTCTATAGAATAAAAAAATGAGACTAACTAAGGCAATAAATAATTTACCCAGGGTCTCCTAAGTGGAGATCATGAATGGAATGTTATGTGATAAAAATAATCTATGTTTATATAATAATAAATGTATGTCTATAAGCATCTTCAACCAAATTATTTAGCAAGGAAAAAAAAATCCCCAAGTAAGGGATCACCCAGGAGTAGCTCCTGCTATCACCTACTTCCTAAGCCTCCTTCACACGTGGTCCAGGTCCAGCAGGGGATACAGAGATATTGGGGTCACGTCCACAACCACAGCTGAAGCACCCCCTCCCCTGCTCTCCCAGTACTACATACTTCTCTGAATCCCCCTAAAGCAGTCGCCCTGCCAGCCAGATAGTTTTTTGAAAGATAAATCTCATCAACTCACCTCCTAAAACTCTTTACTTGCTCAGAGAGGCCTCTAGGATCTCCGCCCAACCCCCTCCCCCCAATAGGGTCTCCCCCCATCACGTGCTATCAAGGCCCCGGGAACCCTTCTTCCTGGAATAGACCCAGCTGGAATCAGGCACTTCGGTTTCTGGGTCTGTGGATAAATTTTACTTCCCAGAGACCTCAGCCCCCACCGCGGGCCTTGAGTGTTGGAAAGTCTCCATCCTGGCGCGTCCCAGGAGGAATCACAGCCCCTGCGCGTGAGCGCGACCAGTTCAACTTCCTCCCACCCAGGACTGCGCCAGGAGCTGGAGAGGCCTGCCGTGTGTTTCCCGTTCCCTGGGTTTCTTCCAAGTCCCCTCGCCGGCTCCTATGGACAGCTGTGGGGCGCCCTGGCCGGGTCACCCCATCCCAGCCGTGGCCCGGCCACCACCCCTCTCAGCTCGTCCGGAGCCCCCTTCTCCGCTCACCTGTGGCCCGCGGCCGCTCACCTGGAGATGCTCTGTGGGGTCGTAGCTCTGCGCTGGGTGGGGAGCAGCTCTTATAGCCTTGGGGCTTGGGTGTTGCTGCCAGAACCACCCACCTGGGACTGAATTCTCCTCCCTTCCAGGCAGAGCAGACTCATCTTCCTAATCCAGGGCAGAAGACACAGCTCACCACAACTTCTCAGTTGACTGTTTTGGTCTGAACCTGGTCTGCTTCATCCTTCAAACCCTGTAGGTTGTTTCCTTTCCTGGAGGCCTTTTCTCTTAACATTTCTAATCTACAGAAAATTGAAAGAATAATTAAATTAACACCTATATACCCATCGCTTGGCTGTCCAAGTGAGCATGTATGCAATATTGCTTTGTTTCTAAGTATCCGTTTTTTTATTTGTTCATTTGTTTTCCTAAGGACTTTGAAAGTAAGTTTCAAACACCATTGCACCCTACTGCTAATGAACTTAAAATGAAGAAGTCTCTTATAACCACAATATCATTACTACAATGAAGAAATTTACTAAATTTAATAATATCAAATATTGGAAACCTTGATTATTGATGGGATTAGAACAATTTTAATGGAATGGGAGATGAAGATAATGAGGAGAATACAAGGATAATTTTTGCAAGCAGTAGTCTGAATCAGTAGTTCTTAACAGTCTCTACACCACCAGCATCGGCAACACATTAATTTATTAAAAATGCCTATCCTTGAGCCTCATCATGAACCTATGGGTGGACTTGGGGTGTCCGGAAAAGAATCTGTGATTTAGCAACTTCATCAAATGTTTCTCTGTGCACCTAAAGTTTGATAACCATTAATCTAGAAGCTGCAATCAAATGAATCAATTATTTCCCAACACCCTAATGGTTAATTCCCCACAAAAGGAAAAGGGATATAATTATACTGCATGCAATATGGGAGAAGCCTGTGTTAAGAGAGAAACTGAGGGATTTTTTGCTGTTGTTTTTTATTTTTTCCAACAGGATAAAAACTGAAAGGAAAAAGTCTCTGGCTGAATATCAAGCATTTAAAACAAGTTTACTTTTCAGAGTTAAAAACCAGAAAATAAAGGTACTGCATAGAACTCAAAAGGCCTTTTTCTCAATAGACTCCACAGGTAATATCAACCACTGCACTGTGTTCCACTAACTTATCTGCTGTTAAAGGGTCTGAAGTTAGTACTTTTACTTTAAATTGACTGGATTTAACTCTCCAGTCAAAAGATACAGATTGGCAGAATAGATAAAAAAGCATCAACCGACTACAGGCTATTGTAAGAGACTTGCCTTAAATTGAAAGACACAGGTAGGTTGAAAATGAAAAGAATTTTTTAGAATATATGTGTATACACCATGCAAAAAGTAATCAAAAAGAACTGTAGTAGCTACACTAATATCAGATAAAATAGACTTTAAGTCAAAAATTGTTACTAGGGGCAAAGAAAGTCACTATATACTTATAGATGTGTCAATTCAACAAGGAGGCATAATAAATATATATGCAACTAATGGCAGAGCTCCAAAATATATAAATCATATATTTACAGATTTGAAGAAGACATAGGCAGATCTACATTAATAGTATGAAACTTCAATACATCAATTTCAATAATGTTTAGAACATTTAGACAGATGAATAAGTAAGTAGAGGATTGAATGATACTATAAACTAACCAGACCTAACAGCTATATAGAACACTTCACCCTATAGCAGTAGAGTACACATTCTTCTCTATGCACATGGATCATTTTCCAGGATGGAGGATGTGTTAGGCCAACAAACAAGTCTTAATAAATTTAAAAATATTGAAATCACACAGTGTATCTTCTCCAACCACAAGAGAATGAAGCTAGAAATCTAAAACAGTGGAATAACTGGAAAATTCACAAATATGTGGAAATTAAACATTTAAACAACCAGTAAGTCAAAGAAGAACTCACAAGGGAAGTTATGAAATATCTTGAAGTGAATGAGAATAAAAACAAAACATATTGAAACTTATGGGATACAGCAAAGGCAATGCCAGAAGGGAAACATATAGCTCTAAATGCTTACAGTATAAAAGAAGATGGTAATGGTAGCCCAATATCATGAATGGAATTAACAACACTGAAGTGTATATTTGAAGTTAGCTAAAATGGGAATTTTTTGTGGTATGCATGTTATCAAAATACAAATTTAGAAAAAAAAATGACAACACAACATCACACTGAACTGTACAACAGAGTGTTCCCTAATGTAAACCATGGACTTAGTTAATAATATAACTATCGTATTTTTTCAATTGTAACAAAGGTAAAATACTAATGCAAAATGTTCATAATAGGGAAAACTGGTCAGCAGTGTATATGAGATCTCTGTACTTTCGGCATGGAGACATAGGGCATAAGGTTTTCCTTAAACATTGGAGTGAATGTATACAAATGTTATTTGTGATTCAAATTGTAAAGTAAATCCTCTCCCAACTCATAGTCCAGAAACATTCCAATTCATCTGGGACTTACAGAACATCATGCATCAAATGCTCCAGTACAGAACTGAATTTGCCAGCATCCATTGTTTGGAAATGGTGATATATGATCATTTCTGGGGAAAGATTCCTTACACACACCTAAAGACCATTCACTTGTGCCTCTAGCTTTTATCTGCCAAAAATGTCTCCAGCAACAAATCCCTCAGAACTCAGGACAGCTGGGTAAAAAGTGAGTGCCCTGGGATTATGATGATACTTTGGTTTCATCATCCCAAACATGTCAGTTTTTCTGTCTTCTGAGATCATAAGATTGGGATGGGCAGATTGAGGACCTAGAGTCAAATCTACCTCAACATGCTGGTCATTTTTTGTAGGCCAAAATATTGTGGCGGGATATTCCACATCTCCTTTAATTTTATGAAAATATTTCAGGGGTTTTTAGGTTCTCACACATACTACGGATACTTTTAATACCTGTTCAGTAAATCCTGGTCAGCCTGCACAAACTTCTCAAATATTGCACTTAGATTTTTTCCTGTGGCACTGTGGTCTGAAATTTGCAGTTGTTTTCAATTAATTTTTCTTGAACACTGTTTCCTACAATTAAAAGTCTAATATGAATTGCTTCCTGCTCTTTCCAAAAGAAACACTTAACTTTTTCAAATTTAGAGTTCAATTTCTTCATCCAACTTTCTACCTTCTACCTCAACTCAAGTGATTTTGAAACCTGGATTTCATACACCTTTTCAGCATCTTCAACTTGCTGTTTCAGGGGCTCAGTGGAGCTTTTGAGCTTCTTCCTGTGAGGAGCTACATGTTGCTAAAGGGGCATCAGGGGTGAACCTGGTGGTCAGAAGAGACCCGACACTGGAACACAGTCACTCCAGGTCCTGCTCACAGAACAGGGTCAGAACATGATTGTGTTTCTCACACAGGGTTTCTCTTCCTGAGGTTTCCTCTTGCTCCTCCTGGCAGGAAGCTGCGTCACAGTCTCAGTCATGTGGCACAATTGGCTGTTTCTGTCGAAGCTCCCATTGGGGCAGTGGTGGAGGCAGTGAGGACAGGGGAAGATGTCCTGTAGATCATCCCAGCACTGGTGAATGCAGGAGCCATAAAATTTCCCTGTACTATGGAAGTATTGAAATCTTGGACTTGAACAGATATTTGCACACTGATGTTCACAGCAGCATTTTTCACATTTGCCAAAAGATGGAGGCAACTAAACTGTCCATCAACCAATGAATGGATAAACAAATTATGGTACAACTATAATGGAGTAATATTCAGCTATACAAAGAATAGAGTCCTCATACTTACAATAAAGTGGATGAAACTTGAAACATTATGCTGAGTGATATAAGCCAGACACAAAAGGTCAAATATTATACGATCTCACTGATATGAACTAATTATAACAAGCAAACTGATGGAGTTGGAATCTAGAATATACAATAACAGAAGATGGGTTGGGGGTAGAGAATTGGGAGTAAATGCTTAATCTGTACACAATTTCTTTTTAGGTTGCTTGTAAAGATTTGGAAATGGATGGTAGAAATGGAAGCACATTATTGTTAGTGTAATTAACAACATTGAATATATATGATTGTAGTTAAAATGGAAAACTTTAAGTCATATATGTTCATAGAATTAAAATTAAAAGATAAAACATCAGACTTTATAACACAGTGAACCCTATTGTAAACGATGGATAATAGTTAATAGTAGAAGTAGAAGAGCATACTTTCATGAATTATGAGAAACGTACTACACTAATAGAAGGTGTTAACAACAAGGTGGCATATGGGGCAATACACTCAATGTAAACTATGGACTACAGTTAATAGTACAATTTTAATATTCTTTCATCTGTTGTAAAAAAAAACATACCACACTAAGGCAAAGTGTCAACAATGGGAGGTAAAAAAATGGGAACATGGTATTTTTTACATGATGTTTAAAATGACAACTTTACCAATTAGAATAATTTAAAAATCAAATGTGCTACAGCTAGATGTATCTCTGTTAGTGTTCAGAACTTTGCACACACACATACCCTTTCTGGTTCATTCACTCTCAAGAGAGTAACAGTCAAGAATCTACACAACTAAGTGGTTAAAAAACTAGGCTGTTTATACAAATTTTAGGTTTGAATTCCTATCAAGATGACTGATTTCACTTGGAGCAGTAAGAGAGAGATGATCTTAGTGCTGTGAAGATCAACTCAAGTATGTAATTGTTTTCAGAAGTTTATGAGTGATGAGGTGTCTGAGACCATTGAAATAGATTCTATCTGAATTAATTTTCTTGAACCTTCCAGAACTTGACCTTGTTCACCAGTCTCTGAATGCATATTCTTAGCATGTTTAAAAGATTGCTTTTCCCCAATAGATCCATGAGATATGGATTTCCCAGGGTCGTGCCTTTCTTCTTCTGCTTCCTTCCCAGTTGATACCAGTTCTGTATCTAAAGGCTCCCAGAGAGAGCGGTCTCCACAGACAGTTCCACTCTTCACTGCACTGCACTGACTGATGTTCATGGGAGCAGTTGGGGTGGAGCAGATCTCGGCATCTCTATGGGCTTTACAGAAAATTTTGTGGTTGGCAAACTGACAGTCAAGAGAATAGAGAGAGAAGTGAAATTATATGGTTTCTGGGCTTCCTCAGTGAGGGAGAATTTCGATTCAAGGACCAGGACAAAGATTTTCCTTTTATCAGCCATGCAGACACCTGGATTCCAGTAATTTTCCCCTGAACATCAAAGATATTTATTTACTGTGAAAGATAAAAACTATTTACAACGATGTGGATGAACTTGCTAAATACTCATACATTATCATAGGGTATGATGGAAAGCTAAATATTCTCTCACCACGGACCATGAGTCCTCATGACTCTCTTCAGCGTTATGATTCTGTTTCTTTTGAAGCATTCCAGAATCATATACAGATTCTTGTTTGTTTGCTTGTTCTTATACCAATGGGAGCATGCTACATGCAGTGTTCTGCACTTTGCTTTTCCACTTAAATAATATGGAGATATTTTCATATCCCATATGCAATTCTAGTTCATCTACATTTAAGTATTTGCTGCCTCTTCAGTCAAGGCTGAATGAGAAATATTGATGGTTGTTTTGAAGAACCAGTGGTGAATTTTTTAATTTTGTGAAGGTTTTGTATTTTACAATTGCAAAAAGGTTTTTTAGCTGATTCCCATGATTGTCCATGAAACTGACAAAACAAATAGTAAATTATATGTAATTACAGATGAAAATTGACAAAAATGAATTTTCCTGGCATTTGGAAATAGGGCAAATAAAGAATAATTCCTGATATCAAAATATCCCACGAATTAAGCTGGGATCCCACACTGCCACAGGATTGCTGTGGGCACTCCTCAAGGGAAATATCAACACCCACCCAAAATTCAGTTTGATGTCAACACTCAGGACATCACACACACACAAAGAGTGTATGAAAAGATTTATTATTCTTCTAATGAGTCTTTTTGGGGAGAGGTGGGTGACACTCAAACAGATACAATTTTCACATGGAACTGAGAGGTGACAAGATTGAGGTTTTACGGTGGTGGGGTGGTGAGAGTGGGGTGAGGATTCCTGTACAGGCAGGGCCTGGGGTGGTATCATCTCTCATCTGCACCAAAGGGAAAGCACCCAAATTTTCTTATCAGCTTACACAGATAAACTTGGGCAGAGGGGAAGAGAAGGAGGTGAGTCCTAGAAGATTTTACTAGTCAAACATCAAAATTCTTTACATTTTTTATTACAATTTCCCTCCAAAGCACAGGAGGAACATATAATGCACAAAAGTCTCACAGAGAGTTCATCATTCATCTATGACCAAACTGAGTGTAAGGCATTTTGTAGTAGGTCCAACAGAGAAATAAGGCACAATTTTTTCTGTAAACACACCCTTGTATGTATACATATATGATCTATTACTCAAATTATAAAATGAAACCTCTCCCAGCTCATAGTCCAGAAAAATTCCAATCTGTCTGTGGCTCACTGAATCCAACGTACCACCTGTACTAGTCCAGAGATGAACCTTCCAGCATCCATTGTTTGGAGATGGGGATATGCAGGCACTCATTGGGAAGGATTCTTTACAGACACCTAAGGCCAATTCACCTGTGCCTCTCACTTCTACTTGCCAAAAATGTCTTCCAGCATCAAAGCCCTCACAACTCCGGACAGCCTGGTAAGAAGTAAATGCCTTGGATTGAGGAAGACATTTTGGTTTCATCACTCCAAATATGGCAGTTTTTCTGTCTTCTAAGATGATAAGATTTGGGTGAGCAGTTTTAGGATCTAATGTTAAATCTACCTTAAATATGCTGATCAGTTTTTGCAGGCCAAAATATTGCAGAGGGAGGCTAAACCTCTCTTTCTGTAATTCGTATGAGAAGACTTCCGGGGTTTTTAGGTTTTCATGCTTGTTGAAAATACTTTCAATTCCTTTCAGTAAATCCACATCTGTCTGTACATACGTCTTTGTTATTTCACATATCAGATTTTTCATTGTTGACAAATATTGTGAAATTTGGCTTATGTTCTCAGTTAATTTGTCTTCAATGTTCTTTTCTTCATTTAGTAGTCTGTTATGAGTTGCTTCCTGCTCCTTCGCTAAGAAACACTCCAGCTTCTCAAATTCAGAGTTTAATTTCCTCCTCCACTTTTCCACGTCCCCTTTCAATTCACATGATTTTAAGAGTTGGATTTCAAGATTCTTCTCAGCACTTTCGATGTTCTCCTTCAGGGATCCAATGTAGCTTTTGAGCTTCTTCCTGTGAGTAGCTGCAGCCTGCTCAAGAGGCATCAGGTGGTCAGAGGAGACCCTGCACTGGGCACACAATAGCTCCATGTCCTGCTCACAGAACAGGGTCACAACCCAATTGTGCTTCTCACACAGGGATTTCTCTTCTTGGTATTTCCTCTTGCTACTGCTGGTGGGGAGTTGCTTCACAATTTCCATCATGTGGCACAATTGGGCGTTCCTCTTGAAGTACCCATTGGAGCAGTGGTGGAGGCAGACAGGGCAGGGGAAGGTGTCCTGCAGATCTTCCCAGCACTGGTGGATGCAGGAGCCACAGAAGTTGTGCCCACAGTCAGTGGTTACTGGGTCTCTCAGGAAATCCAGGCAGAGGGGGCAGCTGGCCTCTTCTTGGAGGTCTCTCAAAGAGGCCATTGTGCGCTGAGGGTTTCTTTCTAATGAGACTCCTTTTAGAAAGTTCTGGTTCTCCAAAAGCTGTGAAAAGGGAGGAGCTGATGATTACTGAGGTTTTTCTCTTTTTTGCAAGACAGGCTAAGGATTTCCCAAGTTCCCCAGGAAGCTATAGCTAGTCAAACTTTTTTCTGCCTTTCACTTCAGCTTTAGAAGCAGTTGCCAGAGTATAGTACCAATCACTTCCTGATCTGATCTTCCTGGCACTTTCTCCATCTATACTCAATGGCCAGAAAATTGAAGTGTGGCTCTATAGTTCTCTTTGTCAGGAAAGACCCACAGCTCCAAGAAACAACAGAAGATAACTACATATGGATACAAGCAGCAAATTCCAGACAGTACGGAAATTGATTGACCAGGATTCCTCAACAAAACATAATGAGGAAAAATGAATAATATGTATTAAAAAGATGAAGAAAATATACAACCACAAAACTTAATTATTTTCCAGATTCAAAAACATATATTTCCAACACACAAAAAATGTCAACATGAATAGTACGTATCATATAAAAGAAATTGTTAATCATTATTACCTAGATAATGACAACAATATGTTAATAAAGAAAGCTCTGTAATTTAGACATGAACAATAGCTATATTTGCACATAAAATATGATGTCTAGGATTTGCTTCAAAATAAACATGGGTGGGTGAGTATGGGGACATAATTTGGTAGATGGGTACAGGTGTTTATTTTATTATTTTCTCTACTATTTTATATGATTTAAAATGTTCCAAAATAAAAAATATTTTTTTTAAAGGTAAACATTTTTTGCAACATGTCTCCAGCTCTTTTCATCCAAGCCAGCTCCTCTGAATCCCTTCTTTGGGTCTCTAAATTTCTTTCCTTCTCTTGATTCTCTACCACCTCACAGCTGTTTCCTATTCCAATTTCTTCACTCTCCTTGTGCCATTCCCCAAACTCAATGAATATCTCACAAATTGAGGTAAATTGAGATTGTGGTAAAACTAGGATTGACACATGGATTCCAACTGCTTGCACACCATGTATATTGATACCCAGGCCTGAGCAGATAATACCTTTTGTGCAGAGAAAAGATTGATTAGGATAGGGTGGAGGGGTGGTTCCTTGATCTTCCAATCTCAGATATGCAGGGAAACAAAGAAAACTACCTTCACTTTCCATTTCACTTTGGTGTCAGCATGAACATAAAAATAGATAAATCTCCAGAATCATTTTTTTGAAACAATAGAATTTGATGTGGCATGGTTTGAAGAATTTCTGAAGTGTATTCACATTTTATTTCCTTTTTCATGTTCTAATTTAGATTTGCTGATTATTTCCAACACTATGCAGAATTTGATGAGTTGGACAAATTTATTTTGAAGACCTGAAGCCCTTGAAATCCTGAGATTTTCAGCAAAATAAATCCCACATGTATAAAAATGTCAGTAAATATATATTTACTCTTCAATTAAGTAATACCACAGTTTCGTACAAAACTTGAAATAGTTCATTTTTTAAAAAGGAAACTGAAGCAGAAATGAGCCTGTGCCTAGCACATGATAGGTCCACACACAGGATCACATCCTAGTTTCTACAACTGCTTCAAATCCAGTGAAGATACATGGAGATCTCAGGGCCTTTTCCACATCTACAGAAAGGGCTAATCCACTTTGACCCTCCAACCACATCATCTTCTGAACCAGCTTAAAATTTGTTCTCTGCTGGCTAGAAGATCTCTTCAAAATTAATCAAACAATTCAATTCCTCAGATAAGGCCCCCACACCACCCTGATTCAGCTAATTCCCCCATGATCAGCAATTATAGACTATGATGAGGCTCCTCACAGATAACCTCACTCCCTGCCTCAGGCTCCGTGGTCTTCCTGCTCTGGCCTCCGAAATTGAGCCCCCGTCCCGAGGCCCTGCTTACCTGTGGATCCCGGGGTGCTCACTGCCTGTGCTTTGCTCTGGTCCCGGCTGTGCACGGGGCCGGGAGTTTTCCTGTGCGTGGAGGGCGTTGCAGGGAACACCGGCCAGAAAACTGTTGGTTCCTCCCTTCTATGTAGGGCAGACTGTCCTCCTCAGTCTAGGTCAGAAGATAAAACACAGCACAACCCTTGGATTCCCTGAAATGGTTGAAACACAGCCTTCAGGCTTATAAACCTGTGGGAAGTTTCTTACCTTTGTCCCATTGGACAGAATCGAGATGCAATCAACTTCTTTCCTTTTTCCCATTGGACAGATCAAGATGTAATCAGTCCCCCAGAAAAGAGAGTCCCGATGATATTTTCCATCTAGCTCTCTGGTTGCATTCTCTCTCCCGGGGCGTTGCCTCCTCCTCCTCCTCCACTTAAATTGTCTCTAATTTAATCAGTGGTCTGGTCTCTGATTCCTTGAGTACTTTGAAAAGTCCTCCCTTTATTTTTCTCAAGCATGCAGAATGGAGACTTTGCTAACTAGCCTTGGCTTGCTACTCCTCAAGGTCTTTAAATTCTCTCAGACACTGAAGGGTGGTGTTTAAAGAGTAGATCTACAGCTTAGTCTTTTGGATTCACAAACTCCTTCTGGTAGTTCTCAACTTCCACACACCATCAGGAAGCAGACAAGCTTCTTTCTTACTCTGCTCATAGTGGAGGAGGGGCTTTTGTAGGAGTATTGAGTGAAACAGGGAGGTTGGATGACTGGTCGGTGTCAGGGATGGCAATCGAGCAGGCTTCCTTAGTTGGAATGTAGGAGAATTTTGCTTTTGAGTGACACAAAAATGTAGCTTAAATAAGTCCACGTGGTGACACTGACGTTCAGTGAAAATGTCTATAACTCATCCATAGCACATGATTTCAATTACTCACGTGGTGAAAACACCTGAGTCTCCTCCTCCATACTTGATCTTTCTCGGGATTTTCATATTAGTATATACAACACCATGTGAACTTCCATTCATAGATGGCTCCTTCATTCATATATTTGTTCAACAAATGTGTGGAGTGCTGACTTTGTGTGCCCGTTGACTAGAAGTCTGGAACACAAGCATCATCACAGCTCCTGCCAACAGAGAGCTGCAGTTCAGAGGTGAAAGATATGAGAATGAAGGTTTTAGTCCCCTTCCTTGTGTATGCTCATCTACTTAGAGGAGAGTAGGAGAGTTTCCCTTTAATCAGCTGCTGAAAAATTGTACCTCAGAATTCTCTGCTGAGAAAGGTTTTAGAAAGTAAATTGATGTACTGTGTATATTAGAAAAGATTCCCCAAATCCCAAGGTTTGCATCATCTTCTGTACCAGCCTTAAGTATCCACTCTGCCAGCCAGCAGATGTCTTTAAAATGAATCTGATGGACACTTCATTTCCTTTGTGAAGGCTTCCAGAGCATCCAATTAGCTCAGGGCCCCATTACCATCACCCCATCAGTGTGGTGGCCCTCCTCTCTCCCACCTAAGTCTCCAGCTGAGTTCAGGGCACAGCTAATCTGGGTCCCTCAGTGCACTCACCTGCAATGCTCTGTTAGTGTTCTGGCTTTGACATGGATGAGTAGCTACCCTTGCACCCCATGAAGTACAGGTGCTATGGGACCCCTTCACTCCCTGCAGCCAGACCCTTTCTCCCGTCCTTGCATGGACATATCTTCTAGGTCTAGATCAGAAGACACAACATAACCCAACTTCTCAGTTCACTGTCCTGTTGAGAAAATGAGCCCATTTGCATTCTAAGCCTCCACTCCCCAAAGTGTCCTTCAATTTGTCCCATAGGACAGACTTCAGATGCATTCCACCTCTTGTTGACATATCCCATCTACTTCTTGGATTGATTCTTCTGAAGTAGGGTATAGAAGTTTGACTCATCTTCGTTCATTGTTCCCACCTGATCCTGATCCTCCACAGAAACTCTTACATCTAATTTAATCAGATTTTGGGTTTCTGGTTTCATGGATTACTTTGAAAAATTTTCATTTCCTCAAGGGTGCAGATACCTACCTTTGATGACCAGTCTTAGCCTGCTCCTTCTCAGGTTGTTAGAATTCCATCTGGCCCTTAAATTATGTGTTTCCACATCTTGCTCTGTTTCCTGGATTCACAAACTCTTTCTTGTAGCTCTCAACCTCCACAGGCTCACAAGACCAGATACACTCCCAGTAGAAACATTTCCCTTTCATTTAGATAGCCATCCACTCAGATGGCACTATTAGGATAATCCTTATGCAGGAACTCATACCTGCACTCCTGAACTATCTGCTGTGAGAGCTTTATAAAAGTTAAATGATATACTGCATATGGTAAAGGAGCCTCACATGGCAGAATGGTTACACAGTGACTTCCAGTCCTCTATTTGCACAGGACATCTTAATTTATGGTTTCTTGTTAAACCTTTCCAAATAGTTTATGCTTATGAAAGTAAACCTTATCATTAGTAGGTATAGAATAGTTCATATATCTTTGTTTATCTCCCGTTGGGAGCAAGCTTTGTTTATCTTCTAATGGTGCAAACTAAGTATTCTACAGCTACACTTTTCCCACTTATGTTTTTCCTATATCAGCACATGAGCTTCTTTCTATTTGTGTTTTATAATATAAAGAATAGCTTTATATGGATATATGGTAAACATGATGAATGGTTTTTGAAGAATTTGTAGGTGATAAACCTATCCAAATTATTACCTTTGGTATTTATTCTTAAATTTGTTTTGTAAAAATACATTCCATTTCCTGAGTTTCTAACCATGTTATGTACACTGCATCAAATGCTTCGCATAAACCTCCGATTGCCTCTTTGTAGCAGATCTCTAGTTAGTGCTTATTATCTCACATTACAGAAGTGAAATGTGACCTCTAGATGGATAACTTACGCAAGTCACAGGTTCATTTTGTTGCTTCTCTGTCTTCCCATAGCAACCTCTATAACCCTCCATGTCTCTATCAGAGCAGTTAGCAAACAGTTATATTATAAATTGACATAGCAATTACATATTTGAGTTTCTACCCCTAGTGAATAAGAATAACCATGAAGAAGTACTGTGATTTATAAGTTGTTCATACCAGTAACATTTCTGTGAGAACTGAAGTGATCTTGATCCATGGGTCAGATAACATGGCTTATGTTACATTGCACCTCATACAATGAATTTGAGTGTTTGACTTCAATATTCTAAACTTCATCTCTCACATGTAAAAACTGGATCACAATTTCTATCTCACAAGGAAATTGTGAGGATTTAGATGAAGGAGAGTATATCTGTGAAGCACAAAGGAAGATCCTCAGAAGATGGGATTTTTACTTGCTTAATAGTATAACCAATGAAAGGATGTCAAACGAACCCCTCCACACCCAAATTAGGCAGGTGAAGTCATGAAGAAAGGACATTAGACACTGTTGGCCATTCTATCTTCTTCAGATCTTTCTACATTTGACTTTTGTGGCCAACCCTCTTCTGGTTATTCTTTTATCTCCCTAGCCACACCTGAAAGTTCTTAGCCTTTGAACATGCTTCCCTTGCTCTACCCAAAGTGCTAGAATGTTATAGTCCTGAAATACTTCCACAGTCAATCTACAGTCTCTTCCTCGATGTCCTCTATCACCAGGCTTTGAAAACCATCAGTATGCTAAGGTCTCCTAGCTGGAACTTGCACTTGAGTTCCAGACTGACTGGCAAATACCAAGTGTCTTATTTGACATCTCCACTTGAGCATATAGGGTATTTCTCCAAGCTTCAAATGTACTAAAGAGATGTCATTATCTGCCTTCCCCTACCCAGACCCATCCCTCTTGCCCCTTAAACCAGTTCCTTTTCCAGCATCCCCCAACTCACTTGAGGATAATATTCAGAGAAAAATCCAAGAAGTCAGCAGTGTTGTCTCTCTTTCCCTCACCTTTTCCAGCAGCAAATAACATTTGCTTCTGACTCCATACCAGTTTTTGTTAATAAGAAATTCTTATTTAAATTTTTGATATATTATTTGTGCTGTGAGTATACATTTGATTCTTGAATACATTAGTATAATTGTGTAGCTTATATGGTTTGACCGTGTAATTGAGAAAACCGGATGGCTCACATTCTCTTTACCCAGTGTATGGACAGATGACCAGAAAAAAGGACACAAAAAGTAAATGAATAATAGGAGGGGAGGAGGGGTATGGGAGGTTTTGTGTGTTCATTTTCCCTTTTATTTTTATTCTTATTTTTATTTTTGGAGTAATTAAAATGTTGAATATTGATTGTGGTGGTGACTGTACAGCTATATGGTGATACTGTGAACAATTGTACACTTTGGATGATTGTATGGTATTTGAATATATTTCAGTTAAATTACATTTAAAAATACACACACATACACACGCACAAACACATCACCACCTGGGAGTTTCACTAAGGGAAAATAGAGTGTGTGTGTGTGTGTGTGTGTGTGTGTGTGTGTGTGTGTGTGTGGTGGCAGTTGCTTTTTTTTTAATAAAGCAAAGAGCTTTTCAATGAAAAAAAAATTAAAGCATAGACACCACCCTCATTTACTGCCTGGAGTTTCAGAGTAGTATTTGCAGGTCACAATGCTAGGCTCCTAAGTGGTTTTGATGCCAGTGTCTCCTCATTTGTTCTCTTTGTGGTTCTTGTTGCAGAGAAATCATTTGCTGATTTACAGGTGACTGGGTACACCCATTTCAAACTCTAGGGAGAGCACAGCACACCAGGGAGACTATAAAGATCATTATGGACAGTAAAAGGCCCAATATTTGGAGTATGGTCCTAAGCTAACTTTCCCATGACCCAAATCAGTTGAAATCAAAGAAATCAAAAAATGATGTTGAGGAATGTCTTACCCATTTAAGCCATGAGGCCTGTTTTTTTCATGCAATTGTCTCGACTTCCCCAGAAGAGTTTATGCAAGTAAAACAGACATCTCCTTGTTCAGCTAACCACTGCCCAGTGACAGTCCCTCCACTCCCTTATCCAACACTTGTACAAAACTCCCACCCAGAATGAACATAGAGGAAGGAAAGACATAGCCAAGGGGATCCTGTCCCCTATGGGAGCTTGTGAGGTTGAGAACTATATTTCAGGATGAGTTTCAGAATCCAGAGTCACAGCCAAGTACAGATTCTGGAACCTTGTCCTTATTCAGGGAAACCATGAAATTAAACAGCCTGACTAGGAGGAGGCCAAAACTGGTGAGTGATGTCTCAAGTAGACACACTTGAGAAAAAAACAAAATGAGAAGTTTTCAAGTTGTTCAGTAGACCCTGAAACCATGTCACTGATTGAATTAGAGAAAAGAGTTTCAAAGGAGGGTGAAAGGAGGTGGAACCAAGAGCCAAGTCTTCCACGGCCTTGATACAGAAGATGCAATCAGAGATGAAGACAAGATACATCATTGGGAGCCTGTGGTTTTCCCCATGCTGGTTGCATCTAGAGTCTGTCCAATGGGACAAAAAAAAAGAAACTGTCCACAGTCTTATAAAGCCAAACCAGGCCAGATTCTGACAAAACAGTGAGCCAAGACGCAGTGGTGTGTTCTGTGTTCTGAATTGGACTGAGGAAGATGCATCTACTCCTCGGGGAAGGGAGTTGCTGATTGACTCCAGGAGCTGTACCAACAGCATCAGCAATGCCTCTGTGGAGAAAAGGGCAGCTCCTCACCCAGGACAGAGCCCGGACCCCAACAGCAGAGTGGCAGTGAGTGTTCCCTGGACCACAGAGGAGCAGGGACTCAGGGAAGGGGCAGAGCCTGGTGGGTGGGGACCAGAGTGGGACAACCATGTGGGCAGAGGCAGGGACTGGGGTGAGCAGGCCATGGTGCCTCACAGCTGTGAAGGAAAGGGGGACTGGACTGAATCAGGGTGGTCTGGGATGCTCCACTGAAGTGAAGTGTTCATTAGATGCATGTTGAGAAAACCTTTTGCCCAGCAGAATGGATAATTTATTCCATTGTTGAAGCAGTACCAGTGGAAGCTGGAGAAGCTCCAGCCACAGCTCTGTCTATGACCAGCCATCTCTGGGTGCCTGTTGCTCCCCTGGACTAGAAGTGAAGGAGGCTGGAAAGTACTAGGGGATCCTGAGTGAGCCTCCTCAACTGCCAGGCACCATGCTCCTTCCTGTTTCATTTCTTTTTCCATCCATGACCTCTCTAGTCAAGCTTTTATATGTGTGTGTATCTGTAATTACTTAGCTGAAGTGTAATTAAATATTTGCTTATATTATTATAGGTACATACTTACACACACAGTCTCTTTTTAACCTACAATTAACTAGGTGGAATTTATTATAGGGACAATCAAGATTTTAGGTTTTCCAGGGACTTCAATGTGGTTTTGCCCTCCCCTGATCAAATTTTGAGAAAAGTGTTGAGAAAAATCAACAAATCTAAAATCAAATGCCAAAATAAGGAAGGGAAATGCAAATACCCTTTTGAATTTTTTTGATCCTGTGCCATGCCAAATTCATTATGTATGTTAAAAGATAAATTTTAAATGTAACAAAAGTAATACCATATTAAGCTTCAAACAATTAGTAACATTTTTAAATCAAGAATTTATTGGATAAATGTTATGCAACATCCTTTAACATTTATCTCTGAGCATACTTAAGATGAGAAACAACTTACGTCATTCAAGTCTACAGCATGAAATAGGTTTAAGAAGTTTTGAAATACCAACACAAAAGGTACCATGCAGCAAAGGTTAAATGTTAACCAACTAAAGCAATGAAAGTGATTCTAGCACTATTTTTATTATGACTGATAACTCTCTTGCTAAATTGAATTATAACAGTCGAGACAATGTGACTGAAATTGGAACTACATTAGGTCATGCTTTGCAATTGGTTATTATTTCTTTTGGATCTTCTTTAATCCCTAAACTTTACTGGGCATGGAGATCTAAGAGCTTTTGGATGCAGGGAAAGTGATATTAGTGGCTCCAAGAAGTGTCAGAGAGAAGGGGACGTGGCTGGTGCAGGGCAGCAAGACACTGGAAAAAAATGTTAACCTTTTTAAAAAAAGTTTTAATTATAGAGCATATTAATCATATAAAATAGTAGACAAAATAGTATTATACACCCCATGTGTAACACCCACAAATATACCCACCTTTCCCTTACTGTCATTATTTGGAAGCAAATCCTAGACATCATAGGTTTTTAAGTGTAAATATTTTACAGTTTATCTGCCAAGTACAGAGTTTCTTTTCATGAGCATAACTGTATTTTCAACTTAGAAAAATAAAACTTTTTTTGTTAGATATCCTTGTTCCAATTGATTTCTGATTATTTTTTGTTTGTTTTGGAAATGAAAGCATTTGAATATGAAGAAAAGATAAATTTTTATTATACCTATGTAGGGCATCTCTTTAACATATATTGTTCTCATTTCCCCTTCCTATTTTTTGGTTGAAGAAATCTGGTCAACTGTCTGATAGAATTGCTCACAGAGTGGAATTTGCAATTTTCCTCCATGTCATTGATGTCCTTTGCCTTCTTGGCATCATGGCACTTTCCTAACCAACCACATAACCAAGCTGCAATTGTGGATGATTGAGAATAGGGGGAGAAAGTGAAAAGAGAACAGTAGGTTTGACAGGAGGCAGTAACTCCTTCTAGCTACTGCTTGTAGAGTTGAAGGAAAGGAAGGAGAAGCAGCCTTGAGTAGCTCCAGCTTCCTGAAGACCCTGGGAACTCTACAGATTGTCTTCCAAGAAAGAGAGAAGATGGAGGAATCTTCATCTTCTCATGCTTCCTAACCCCTAGGACACCCAGACTCTCTGTAAAAAGCTTCTCATACAGAAACTCCTCAGGACACAATGGCCTTCACAGCCTCCCTGGCTGACCTTCATGTATAGTGACAGCAGCTAGTGACTAGATACCAGGGGATTGAGGATTTGGGGAGAGCTGGAGAGAAGGACTACAAAGGCACACACAGCAACATTTTGGGCTGATGGATATTCTCATTATCTTGATTGTGATGGTGGTTCCATGGATGTCTACTGTGATGGCACAAAAGAAATTATAATTGGTGCTTTGTCATCCCACCTGGCTTAGTCATAAGTTTCCCTATAAGCGACCACACTGCCCTGGGTGTAACTGTGACTAGCAGGGCATGTACTTCCATATGGTTTGGATGGAAGAAGCGATCCTCAGCTTTTCCCAATGGTTCTTGCTGCTGCTTTTCCTGCCATATAATTTGAATCCTCCAATCCCCAGTATCCGTAGGAGATCCCTGTCCCTCCCCTCTGGGTCAAAATAAAGCAAGAGCCTGGGACCCATATGTGCTCCCCACCCACCTCCTCCATGGATCTGTGCAGGAGCCTAGGGTATAAGTAAGCCCAGTGAGCCCCTCCACCACCTTCATTCTCCCCCTCCCCTCCAGGGACTTGGATCAAACAAAGCTATCCTCTCATGCATTCATGGCTGGCTGGCCTCATCGCCCTAAGAACTTTCACATAACATCTAAAACATATAAATTTGGTGAAATTTTCCAAATTTTACAAGTTGAAAACCTATATTTTACTGCATGCTAACTATACTTCAAAACTCCCTTTTTTAAGCTCTTTATATTGAAATAATTTCAAACTTACAGAACATTTAACAAGTAAAACAGAATTGTGGGAAGATAGTGGATTAGGGAGCTCCAGGACTCAGTCCTTCCACCAAAACAAGTATTAAACAGGCAGGAAGTCTGAAATAGCTATTTTGAAATTCTGGAAGCCAGAAGAACACAGAACAGCATCAAGGGGAGAGTAGAAGGAAGAGGTTGATAAATTATGGCAAACAACAGTAAGTTGCTCCCTCTCTGCTGCAGCTACCAGCACCCACCAGCACCCATCCCCCACTCTTTTGGCAGACTGCTGAGGCATCCAGCCCATAGAAAATATTAGTCACAGAAAGGAACATAAAAAATCCTATTTCCCAAGAACAGGAGTGGGCAAGGCTAATAATTGATAATGGTTTTTGATTAGGGAATTCAGATCACTTGGGGCTTGGCTCTGAGGGCAGCTATTATTTCAACCCAACTTGGACAAAGGCAGTGACAGCCATTGTTTGACCCCTTCCTGGAGAGGGGTTGTGGCAGTGGAGGTGGAGAGTTAAAGATGTTATGTTTCCTAAGGGATGTGGGGGACAGTTGGCTGAAGGACTGCATTTGATGGACAGGTCAGGAAAGCTGAGCTTCGGGGAGCTATTGGAGAAGCTCTTGGTCCCCTTCCTGATCCTCTCCCAGGGCACTTTGTAGCTGGTCTGCACACCCTCTTTTTGTTGTACTTCCCCCATGAATTTGCCCTCCAGGCAAGCAGCTTGAGACAACAAAAGCCAGTATAAAAACAATAAAGGAGGACAGTCTGAGGCAAAAGCCTGCAGGTTTCAAACACCTGGGGGAGGGCGGTCTGTATCCTGGGAAACAGAGGGACAACCAAACTCCTGTAAACAGGGGAACTCCAAAACAACTAATAAGCAAAAGCCTAGGACAAGACAGAGGCCAAGAAAAACAGGGAAACCCTGCACTCTGCATTTGCCTTGGGCAGACTTTTCTGATAGGAAGGCTGAAGCTCAAGAAAATCTCTGTCATATCACCAGCTGATTACAAAACCAAGAAACAAGACATCTCACAGAATAAATCTCAGAGTTAACATTTTAAAATACTAAAATATACAGTGTGCAAGAAAAGAGTATAAGGCAAACAAAGAAACAGGAAATGATGGAAGAGGATCAAAATCAGAAAACACCAAGAAAAAAGGTGAGAATGGGCACATACAAAACAAAGTCTTCAAAAAAAAAAAAAAGATCTTAAAAATGCTCACATAGGTTTTCCAGACGCCATCGGCCATCCTCTAGTGAAGGTACCCGATTGTTGATGCCTTACATTGGACACTTCATGGCCTTAAGACTGTAACTTTGTAACCAAATAAACCCCCTTTATAAAAGCCAAAAATAAATAAATAAATAAATAAATCCCATGTTTCTTCCTCAAAAAAAAAAAAAATGCTCACATTGATGAAGAAAAATACAGAGAAAGAACTAAGGGATATGAGGAGAACAATGAGTGAGCAATATAAGAATTTTAGTAAGGAGATAGGAATTTTAAAAAGAAACCAAACAGAACTACTGGAGTTGAAGACCACAATAACAGAAAAATGAAATGAAAAATGCCAAGGAATGTTTCAAGGGCAGACTGTAGCTGGCAGAGGAAAGAATCAGTGAACTTGAAGGCAAGGCACTTGAAATGAATCAGGCTGAGGAGCAGAAAGAAAAAAAGGAAATATTCAAAGTAAAAATAACCAAAGACTGCTATGCCCACAGTATAACAATCCACCCATTTTGGGAGTCTCAGTATGAAAAGAATGAGAGAAAGGGGCAGAAGGAATAGTCAAAGAAATAATGGCAGAGAACTTCCCAATCTTAGCAAAAGACATGAATGTACTAATCCAAGAAGCCAAACAGAATAAACATGAAGAAAAATATACTTCATCATATATTAATCACACTATTGAATGCAAAGGACAGGGAGAGAATTCTGAAAGCTTCAAGAGAAAAGCAATGTGTTATGTATAAGGGAGGTTACCAGGGGACAGGGTGGGGATAAGGACTGGGAAGTTAAGGCTTAAAATGTGCAGGGTTCCTTTCTGGAATGATGGAAATGTTTTGTTAATAGATGGTGGTGATAGTAGGATAACATTGTGAATATAATTAGCAGCACTGAAATATATATTTGAATATGATTAAAAGGGGAAATATTAGATTGCATGTAAGATAACAGAATAAACTTTTTAAAAATTTCCAAGGAACTCCACTGCACAAATTGTGAACCCTAAGTTAAACCATGGACCACACTATAAAGTATTACTGTTTCTCACTGCATAGGCTACCTTTGGGATGCTAAGTATAGGAATCATATGATCCTGCAACACTACTGTTAGGTATATAATTGGAAGAACTGAAAGCAGGGACATGTATGGACATTTGCACTGGTATTTGTTGTGGCAGTACTCAGGATATGCAATGGATGGAGGTGGCCTAAGGGTACATTGACTGATGAACAGAAGGACAAACTGTGTGGCATATACATACAATGGAATACTGAGTGGCTACAAGAAGGAATGAAGTGTGAGGCATGCAACTAGGGGACTGGACCTTGAAGACAGTATGTTGAGTGAAATAAGCCAGAAACAAAAAAGGCAAATATTAGAACATCTCAATAATATGGACTAAATATAATGTGCAAACTCTAAGAATTGAATTCAAGAGCACAGGTTATCAGGGGAAGGCTTATGTAAAGATTCCTATATTGTAAGCTCTTACAGGAGTAACATCTACTCCTGAGTTGTTGTGGATATTTCTAAATTCTTAGACGCTTTGTGTGTAACCTGGTCATTCCTTGGAACTTCTGCTATCTGTGTGACACCTGAGACTCAGAGCTACAGTTCTGCAGCTATGAAAATCAGCTTTACCCCCATAGAGCAACTGTTTAAAAAAGGCTGAAGAAGAGTTCAGACTTTAATTAGAGACATGAATGAAGCTGAGCTGGTTAGGACTAAAGCAAATCAGACTAAAGCATAAAGGTCAATATTGACTGTGACTTAAATCTTCAAGTTCTATGTGAGACCAAAGAAGGGGATGTTTATTTGGTGCAAAATTTGTATTTTCTGAAGCACACTGATTTAACCTGCATGGTCAGTTTATTCAATCACCATTATTACTTGGAACCTTGAACAGGGAGTGAAATCTTGGTTTGTACAGGTTAGTGTGATGTCCTGATACATCCCAGAGTAATTTGGGCAGAGAATAAAAAAAGTATTTGCAAAACCTCCCTTTGAAGAACTGGGGGAAAATATGGCAATATTAAACTTCCCCACATGGGGAATTCCTGATATTCTCACAGGCATTGGGGATTACCAATTTAATAGGCCAAGCCTTTGATCATAGGGCTTGCCCTTATGAAACTTATCCTGCCAAGGAGAAGCTAAACCTACTTATAATTATGCCTAAGTTTCAACCCCAGAGAACCACTTTGGTTGCCCAGATGTGGCCTTTCTCTAAGCCAACTCTGCAGGTAAACTCACTGCCCTCCCCCTTACTTGGGACATGACTCCCAGGGGTGTAAGTCTCCCTGGAAAAGTGGGACATGACTCCGGATGAACCTGGCCCTGACATCATGAAATTGAGAAGGCCTTCTTGGACCAAGGGAGAAGAGAAATGAAACAAAATGAAGTTTCAGTGGCTAAGAGATTTCAAAAAGAGTTGAGAGGTCATCCTGGAGCTTATTCTTATGCATTATATAGATTTCTCTTTTTAGTTTAGCTTTTTATGTATTAGAATAGCTAGAAGGAAATACCTGAAACTGTTGAACTGTAATCCAGTATCCTTGATTCTTGAAAATGATCATATAACTATGTAGCTTATATAGTGTGCCTATGTAATTGTAAAAACCCTGTGAGTGACATTCTTTTACCAGTATATGGACAGATATATAAGAAAACAAAGACAAAAGATAAATGATAAGTGTTAGATCCCAGAAAGAAAGGAACTAACATGTAGAAGGAGTTTCTAACCCAGAGGCCCCGCAGGTTATCTCACAGAAAACAGGCACCCCATAAACTAAAGAATGAAGGCTGTTTAAGGCTGTCCCCGCTACAGTGGTGCCCCAACCCCAAAAGGCGGGTAAAAGTAAGGTCAGATATGTCCAAAAAGACAAACAACTGAAAAGGCCTGTTCTCCCTAGATAGATAACGCAGCTGCTTTCCTGAGAAGAATAATGGGCTAGAATCCTAACAACCTATCAGCCTAGAAGTTGACAGACACCCACCCAATCAAGGCCCAGAACACACTCAGCAGGACCCTTCTCCCCCAATACCCTTCCCTCCCCACGTGGGTTTTTCCTTTACAAATGCTGCTCTCAGATAGAGGGCCAGAGCCATTTTTCCTTTCTTTCTTTTCTGATGGCTCCCACCTGCTTTCTTCTGCTTTCTTCCTCTAATAAACCTTAAATTCTCTACTTAAACCATGACTCGCTGCGTTTGTGTGGATTCTTGAATGGCTCTGAACCTAACAATAAGGAGGGTTAAGGGGTGTTTTAGGTGTCCTTTTTAATTTTTATTATTTTTGTGGTAGAGTGATGAAAATGTTCATACATTTATTATGGTGATGAATGCACAACTATATGATGATAATGTGAACCACTGATTGTACATTTTTGATGATTAACAGCTATGTGAATATATGTCAATAAAATTGCATTCAAAAAATTATTATCCTCATTTCCTAGATGAGGAAATGGTTTAGACAGGAAGAGGAGGAAAGGGTTTCCAGTGAGTGAAGCAATTACCAGTAGCAAAGAAGTTCTGTAATGCAAAGGAGCAAGAACCACTGTTAAAGCATATGCTCCTATATGTTTCTTGCGTCTTTCTCTAAAGTGCTGGCTTCAGTCTCACATCAGCTTCTCTTGTGGTTACCCACTCTTGCATTTTCTGTCATAGTTCCTTTCCTTTGTGAGTATACATTGAGTCTGCATCTGTCCCTGAGGGAATTACTTATTTTCTTAATAGCGTGGAGATAAAATCTCACCTATTGGATTCTAGCTTTTTGCATTTTTATTCTTTAGACATTCAGAACTTAACAGTATTCTAAGTGTACATCCTAAAATCACTTTTTACAGTGGTCCTCTGGTGATTTTATATAAGAATGTCAGCAATTAACAATCATCTG
Organism: Choloepus didactylus; assembly: GCF_015220235.1. Taxonomy (NCBI): domain Eukaryota; kingdom Metazoa; phylum Chordata; class Mammalia; order Pilosa; family Megalonychidae; genus Choloepus; species Choloepus didactylus. The sequence goes on along the minus strand of NC_051309.1, from coordinate 179,399,181 downwards.
CCAGAGAGAATATTCATTTGACAAAGGGCACATCACTATTTGAATATTGGCAGGAAGATTCTCATCTTTTGAAAGAATACATTAGGAGCTAAACTCAGAAGGGAACATAAAATCTTCTGACTGCTTACTCTTCATGAAGAGCTTAGACACTATTGTTCTCCAGTTATGGAAATGTCAAATTTGAATATGGAATTTAAATAGCTCTGGGTCTTTTATAAGAGAGTAAGAATTGGGAGTTTTGCTGAGGCTCTTATTAAATATCACAGACCTAGTATTGTCCAAAAGTCTAAATATCTTTAGCCAGAATAGATAGAAAATAGTACTATATTAGTTAATTTTCATTATAGGTGTAAGTCTAAGCACATACTATTTATTTTTTTTTTTAAATTCAGTTTCATTGAGTTATATCCACATACCATACAATCATCCATGGTGTACAGTCAAATGTTCACAGTTCCATCATATAGTTGTGCATTCATCACCCAAATCTATTTTTTAACTAAATTCAATTTTATTGAAATACATTCACATACCATACAATCATCCCTGTTCATGATTACTGAAATATATTCACACATCATACAATCAACTGTTCAACACACGATCACACAGTTATGCATTCATCACCACAAACTATTTCTGAACATTTTCCTTACATCAGAAAGAGTCAGACTAAGAATTAAAAATAAAATTAAAAATAAAAAAGAACAACCAAATCATCCTCCCCATCCCACCATATTTTTCATTTAGTTTTTGTCCCCATTTTTCTACTCATCCATCCATACACTAGATAAAGGGAGTGTGATCCACAATGTCACCCATTGTAATCTACATTGTTACACAATTGTCTTCAGGAGTACAAACTACCGGGTTGGAGTTTGATAGTTTCAGGTATTTTCATCTAGCTATTCCACTACATTAAAACCTAAGAGGTGTTATCTATATAGTGCATAAGAATGTCCACCAGAGTGACCTCTCGACTCCATTTGAAATCTCTCAGCCACTGAAACTATTTTGTCTCATTTTGCATCCCCCTTTTGGTCAAGAAGATATTCTCAATCCCACAATGCTGGGTCCAGATTCAATCCCGGGAGTCATATCCTGTGTTGCCAGGGAGATTTACACCCCTGGGAGTTGGGTCCCACATAGTGGGGAGGGCAGTGAGTTCATCTGCTGAGGCGGCTTAGTTAGAGGGAGAGAGGGCCACAACTGAGCAACAAAGAGGTACTCAGGGGGAGACACTTAGGCACAATTATATGCAAGTTTAGCCTCTCCTTTGCAGTAACAAGCTTTGTAAGGGCAAGTCCCATGATAGAGGGCTCAGCACGTCAAACCACCAGTCCTAATGTTTGTGACAACATCAGCATCAGTCCAGGTGAGGGAGTCCAACACTTCTGCACTTTCCCCCAGCTCCTCAGGGGTCTCTGTAAATATATTTTTATTCTCTGCCCAAATTACTTTGGGAAGTGTCGTTATTTCACTCTAACCTATACTAACCTTCCATATCTCACTTCCTATTCAAAGTTCCATGTAATTGTGGTATTTGAGCAAACTGACTGTGCAGTTATACTGTTTAAAAAATATAGATCCTTCACCAAAAAGACATCTCTTCCCTTGGTCTCACATGGAAGTTGAAGTTTTAAAACACATTCAGTTTTGAACATTACCCTTTGGCCCAGTTTGCCCTAATCTTAACCAGATCTGTTTCATTCTTATAACGAATTGAAGTCTGGGCTCTTTTTCAGTTTTAATTTTTTTTAACAGTTGCTATATGCACTAATACTGACATTCATATCTGTCAAGCTCCAGCTCTAAGTTTCAGGTGTCACAGAGATACCCATTGTTCCAGAGACCAATCAGGTTATACACTAAGGAATCAGCATCTCAAGGTTTGGAGACAGCCATTACAATTCAAGAATAGATTAGACTGCTGTAAGAGCTTGCAATCTAGGGACCATTACAATAATCATTCCCTTCTTAGACTGTGTTCTAAGATTCAATTCTGAGTTTACACATTGGAGTTACTCCATATTGGTGAGGCATTATACTGTTTGCCTTTATTTCTGGTGTATTTCACTCAAATGCTATGTACAGGATCCATTCACCTCCTTGTGTGTCTCCCAGCTTCACTCCTTCTTGTAGTTGCTCAATATTCCATTGTATGCATAAGCCACAGTTCACCATTCTATTCCTCTGTCTATGTACCCTTAGGGCACCTCCACCCATTGCCAGTAATGAATACTGCCTCCATTATTGCCAATGTGCAAATGTCCATTCATGTCTCTGCTCTCAGATCTTCCAATGACATACCCCATAATGAGGCTGCAGGACCTTATGGTCCCGACATACTTAGCTTTGGGGAACCACCACACTGACCTTCAGAAAGGCCATACCATTCTGCCTGCTCATCAACAGTAGATAGGTACATCCCTCTATCCATGTTTTCTCCAACACTTTTAATCCTATATATCTATTTCCTACAATTTTATAGTTATATTCACATACCATAAATTTATCCACAGTATACAGTCAGTCATTCATGGTATCATCATAAAGTTGTACATTTATCACCACAATCAGCACTTGAACATATTGATTACTAAAAAAAGTTTTTTTTTTTTTAGTGAATAATAAAAAAGATGATAAAAAGAAAAATAACATGTCATACAATATAATAGTAAGGACAGAAAATAACACCACTAACAAAAATCCCATATCCCTCCCCTATATCCCCCTCTCATATGTACTTAGCATTGGTATATTGCCTTTGTTACATTTATTGGAAGCATATTACAATGTTACTGTTGACCATAGGCTCCAGTTTGCTTTGATTATGTTTTTTCCAAAATACCATCCGTTTTTTCAACACTCTGCGTGGTTGACATTCATTTGCTCTCCCACATGCAAAAACATTTTTGTATTTGTACATTTAGTAACAGTCATTGGCCACTCCAGTTTTTGCCAAGTTATACACTCCCAGTCTTTATCATCTGTCTTTACCTCTGGTGTCATACGTTCCCCTATCCCACCTCTTTCAGCCTTAATTGCAGACATCTTTTTTTTAGTGTACTTACAATATGGTGCTACCATCACACAGTATTATGCTATCTATCAATGATTCTATACAATCAATCCTGCTGAACATTCTGTAGTCCTTCAGCATCAAATGCCTGATCTCTACCCTCTTTCTATCTCCTGGTAGTCTGTGTTATCAGCTTTTAACTCTCAAAGTTTACTCACTAATGTTAGTTCATATTAGAGATACAATAATGTATTTGTCCTTTTGTTTCTGGCTAAGTTCACTCAACATAATGTCCTCAAGGTTCATCCACGTTATTAAATGTTCCATGTCTTTGTTCTGTCTTATAGCTGTGTAATATTCCATCATGTGTATATACCACAGATTGTCTATCCACTCATCCATTGATGGACATTTGGTCTGCTTCCATCTCTTAACAATCAAGAATAGTGCCACAATAAGCATTGATTTACAAATGTCCACTTGTGTCTTAACTTTCAGTTCCTTTGAGTATATATCTAGCAATGGAATAGCTAGGTCATATGGCAGATCTATACTTAGCTTCCTGAGGAAGCTCCTCACTGTCTTCCAGAGTGGCCGCACCATTCTACACTCCCACCAGCAATGAATAAGTGTGCCTCTTTCCCCACATCCTCTCCTGCACTTGTAATTTTCTGATTTTTGGATACTGGCCATTCTGGAAGGTGTGAGATGATATCTCATTGTGGTTTTGATTTATATTTCCCTAATAGCTAGTGAAGTTGAGCATTTTTTCATGTTTTTGACCCATTTATATTTCCTCTTCCGAAAAGTGTCTATCCATGTTTTTGCCCTTTTTTAAATTGGATTGTTTGTCTTTCTGTTGTTGAGTTGTAGGATTGCTTAATATATTTGGGATATTAAACCATTATCTGATATGTCATTTCCAAATATTGTCTCCCATTGTGCAGGCTGCCTTTTACTTTCTTAACAAAACCCTTTGGTGTACAAAAGTGTTTGATTTTGAGGAGATCCCATTTGCCTATTTGTTCTTTGGTTGTTCACACTTTGGGTGTAAGGTCTAGGAAACCACCTCCTATCACAAAATCTTTAAGATATTGCCCTACATTTTCTTCTAAGAGTCTTATGGTCTTAGTACTTATGTATAGGTCTTTGATCCACTTGGGGTTAATTTTTGCATAAGGTGTGATGTAGGAGTCCTGTTTCATTTTTTGGAAATAGATATCCAGTTCTCAAAACACCACCTTTTGAAGAGGCTGCTCTTACCTGGTTACTTTGGCTCAACTGCCTGGTCAAAGATCATTTCTGAACACTCAGTTTGATTCCATTGATCAACATCTCTGTTCTTATGCCAGTACCATGAGGTTTTGAGAACTGCAGCTTTGTAATATGCTTCAAAGTCAGGTAGTGTGAGACCTCCCTCTTCGTTCCTCTTTCTCAAGATATTTTTGGCTATTCAGGGTATCTTGCCTTCCAAATAAATTTGTTTATTGGTTTTTCTATTTCTGCAAAGTAAGTTGTTGGGATTTTAATTGGTATTGCATTGAATCTATAAATCAGTTTAGGTAGAGTTGACATCTTAATTATACTTAGTTTTCCAATCCATGAATGTGGTCCATTCTTCCATTTTTAGGCCCTGTTTGATTTCTTTTAGCAGTTTCTTATAGCTTTCTTTATATAGGTCTTTTGTGGACTTCGTTAAGTTTATTCCTAAATACATGATTCTTTTTGTTCATATTGTAAATGGAATTTTTACTTCCTCCTCTTGTTGCACATTACTTCTGTAAAAGAACACTACAGATTTTTGTGTGTTGGTCTTACAGCCTGCCACTTTGCTGCATTCACTGATTAGCTCTAATAGCTTTGCTGTTGATTTTTCTGGATTTTCTACATATAGAATCATGTCATCTACAAACAGTGAAACTTTTACTTCCTCTCCAACTTGGATGCCTTTTATTTCTTTTTGTTGCCTAATTGCTCAAGCTAAAACTTCCAGCACAATGTTGAATAACAATGGTGACAGTGGGTATCCCTGCCTTGTTCCTGATCTTGGAGGGAAAGCCTTCAGTCTTTCCCCATTGAGTATGATGTTAGCTGTGGGCTTTTTACATATTGCCTTTATCATATTGAGAAAGTTCCCTTCTATTCCTGTCCTTTGAAGTGTTTTCACCAAGAAAGGAAGTTGAATTGTGTTAAATGCATTTCTGCATCAATTGAGATGATCACGTGGTTCTTTTGCTTTGATTGATGTGGTGTATTGCATTAATTGATTTTCCAGTGTTAAGTCAGCCTTGCATACCTGGAATAAACCACACTTGGTTGTGGTGTAAAAATCTTTTGATATGCAGCTGGATTCTATTTGTGAGTATTTTGTTGAGGATTTTTGCATCTATATTCATTCTGTTTCCTAATAAAGATGTACATTCAAATATTTCCAATTATCCCAATAACTACCAATTTATAATAATTTACCATAGCACCACTCATCCCAATCCATAGGACAATGTAAGATAAAGAATTACCCCCTAATTGTTTCTTTGGTCTGTATGATCTAAAACCATTCTCACAGTACTGTGCCAGTTTCCTTTATAGGGGTTGGGGGAGGATATTCAGAGACATGGGAAAATAAACTATTTTGAGCCTGCCTTCATGTGGATGAACATTATTCAAGTGATAGTATAATCATTTGTGTATTAGTTAGGGTTCTCTAGGGAAACAGAATCAATGAGCGGTATCTATGATTATAAAATTTATAAAAGTGAGTCATGCAACTGTGGGTATGCACAAGTCCAAATTCTGTAGGGCAGTCAGCAAACTGTCAACTCCAAGGAAGATGTCTGATGAACTCCTCAGGAAACAAACCAGCAACTTCGATGAACCTCTCAGGAAATGAACTGGGATCTTCAACGAATGTGTTTGATGAGCTCCTCAGGAAATGAAGAGGCAACTTCGACAAACTCCTCAGGAAATGCTTCACTGGGCAGCCGAAGAAGAAGTGAAGGTCCTCTATCTGCCTCACTTATAAGTCTTCAACTGATTAATTGGATTAAATCCAGCCAATTGCATTCTCTCATTGTGGAAGGCATGCCCTTAGGTGAGTCATCAGTCATAGCTGCAGTCAATTGACTGAAGATTTAGTAAACCAGCCTGTTGGTTTATTAACCAGCCACGAACATCCTCACAACAATTGTTAGGCCAGTGTTTGCTTGACACATGAACCCAACCATCACAATTTGCTTCTAATCCACAAGAAACTATCTACCCCAAGACATTGAGCATAGATTGTCATCTAGATATATTTCCTGCAAAATTTTGGAAATAAAAATAGGCTCAACTGGTTTAAACATGTACCTTGTGCAACAGAAAAATATGGTGTCCAATCTCTGTTCTCTCTTCAAAGGTAACCACTTTCAGAATTGCTTCTGCATCTATCCCTTACCTACATATGCAAGTGCCACTTTTTCAAAAGAGGTTATAGTAAATTTGTATTTATATAAGAAAACATTCTTCAAGAACATATGGAAAGTCCCAAGTTGTGCTTCATTTGAGGTGGATGAAGAAGGAAAATGGTTTAGAGACTTCAAGGAGTTTATTATTTTGTTATAAGGGGCTAGAACATTTGATTTTAATAAAAATGTATTATTGTAGTTACATTGAAAATTATCAGAAAATTTAATAACATGGGAGGAGAAATTTATATAAACTTGTAGGAAAAAATATGATGTAAAGGAAGCAACTAAAGGAGACAGGTAAGTCAATATAAAAGGAAAGCTTTTCATGGCAAAAAAAAAAAACAGAAACTAATGTAATAAGGTAAATCCCTTAAATGAGAGACCTGGCAGCACAGGAGTAGGTGTGTATATATACTCTCACACAGTATGTGCACCAATATGTGCAGTATGCATGTGTAAATTTTTATCTCTATCTGTAGCCCCACATACAACATGACATACATAAAAAAAATGAAAAGACTTTGCCAAATGAGAATGATGAGAGCAGTATATCACAGTTAGGAAGTGACCTGGAATTTGCAGCTCAGCCTTGGTAATAATCATTACCCCACAGGATGACTGGGAAAACCAATGGAATGTTTAGGGGTAGCACGTGATAAATGCATGTAGCATGCTGTGCCAGATTGTATATATGATGTCCCCAGAAAAAGACATATTCTTTAATGCAATCTTGTAGGATCAGAAGTATCAGTGTTGATGAGGTTGGAAACTGCTGATTGTTTCCATGGAGATGTGACCCACACAACCGTGAGTGACAGCTTTGGTTAGGGTGTGATCTCTGATTGAATGTTTCCATGGAGTTGTGGCCCCACCCATTCATCAAGGGCCTTGATTTGCTCAATGGAGCCTTACAAAGGGGCTCACAAACAGAAGAACCAGAGAGCTGCAATTTAGAGAGACATTTTGATGTCAGCCATTGAAAGCAGACATTGGACTAGATAAGCTAAGAGAGGAAAAAATGCCCCAAGAGCAACATTTTGAAGAATGCAAAGAGATGAGAGAGCAGCTGGAACACATTCCAGGATCAGCAGATGCCAGTGATATGCCTTTTGAGCTTACAGAGGTTTTCCAGATGCCATTGGCCTTTCTCCAGTGAAGGTACCCTATTGTCGATGCCTTACCTTGGACACTTTATGGCCTGAAACTGTAATTCTGTAACCAAATAAACCCCCTTTATAAAAGCCAATCCATTTCTAGTATTTTGCAAAATGGCAACATTAGCCATTTAAAATTCAGTAAATGGGAAATATTTTCAGCTAACAAATGGGCAAAAAGCTTTGGGGTAAATCATAATGGCAAGCAATAGGATAGCCTAGGGAATCTTCAAAAAGTGATCATCATGCTAATAATATTTCCCATTCAGGCATTTGCCCAAAGTGGGCAACATGATATATGATAGAAGGAAACAGACATTCTAATATAGGACAATCTCCAAGAGAGAAGGGTGAGAGAAAAAGAGGAATGCAGAATTTCCAGGTGCTTTCGTTTTCTCCAGTAAATAGAAATACCTAGATATAAGCGCTCCCATATGCATAGAGATTGGAGAACTAGATGCAGCAAGCTGTTCAGATGGTTTTAGACTCTAGAAATGCAAAAAGAGGGGAAGAAGTCTCTGTTTAACATTGTAGCACATATGTAATTTCCACTATTTTCAGGATATCCCTTAAGATTTGAAGAAGATATGCAGCAAAGAGTTCTGGAGTGAAGGCACTTTTTTCCTCATCAAAGGAAAATCTTTAAACACTCACCTGAATGGGTCACCACTCACTGAAGAAACAGCCAAAAACACCCAGTCTGTTCTCCTCTCTGCCCTCTGCACTGAAGCTCCCTGATGACAGCTGCTGTGGTCTTTGTGGTCCAGGCTTCACATCAATTGCACACACAGTCAGCATTCAGCAACTATGTTGACTGAATATATGAAAGAATGAGCTGTGTATGAATGGGATTTCAAATAGTCATTGCACATATTAATAGAAAGATCTGGAGAAAAATCAGGTCTGAAGGTGAAGAATCTGTGGCTATCACTACTTGCATAGCAGCTAAAAATTTGTGTTGAGGATTAGATCACCAAACTAACAAAACATTTGAACCAGCAAAAGAACTCATGCAAAGTCCATGACTGTTCTCCAAAGAAAAAAAAAAAAAAAAAAAAGAACCTGCCCCTATCCTTGCCTCAGAGTGCCCAGACATCACACCCCCACCATGGTCTTCCTCCCCAACTTTTCAGTACTCCTACAGAGCCCCCAATCCAGAATGAGCATGAGGAAGGGGGCTGCTGCTAAGGGGAGCTAGTTGGCTCAAGAGCCTATGGAAGTTGACAATACAGGAATGATTTGGTGAATCCAGTGAAAAGAGCCCATGGCCAATGCTGATAAGTCTCCCTGAAGGGGCTGCAGATTGGAAACCACCTGAAAAATAGTTGGTCACTGGTTGGCAAAGTCACATATCTACACTCAAGAATCAAAAGGTGAATACATGTAAAGGTGTTCAAAAACCCAGAAAACAGATCACTGATTCAAATAGAAGATTTTCAGGGGAGTGCTAGAAGGAGGCGGCAATAGACAGCTATGAGTCATATCCCCATTTCCCCCCACCCACACACCCAGGTAGGAGAAGATGCTAGCAGAGAGAAAGGAGGGATGTGTCCTCAGGAGCCAATCAGGTCCCAGCAGCTGATGACATTTTGATTCCATCCAATGAGACAAAGAAAGGGAAACTTCCCACAGGGTTATAAAGCCTAGCCTGGCCCCATTCTCACCATACAAGTGAACCCAGAGCCTGTGCATTGTTGTGTCTTCAGATCTTGACCTGAGGAAGGAATCAAGTCTGCTCTGCATGGAAATGAGCAGCCCTCAGTCCCACACAGGCTCTCCTGCCCCAACCCTGAAGGCCATGGGTAAAAGAGTTCCTCTCAGCTCAGCACAGAGCCAAGACTGCAGCAGCTCCTTAGAGAGCAGAGACTCCAGGAAGGTGTCTGAGCTGAGGTGGGGCTAGGAGTGCTGTGATCAGAGGACAATGTAGCCTCACTAGTGTCCAAGGTGGAGCCTAAGGGGAAGCTGAGCTAATCACTGTGGTTTGAAAGGATTCAAGGAGGAAGTAAAGTGTTGATAAGTTTCATTTGGAAGTGACTATACTGCTGGCATAGTAGATAATACAATCTGGATCAGAGATGGAAGCAATGGGGCAGTTGAGGCGGTTCCTCCAGTTGGGTTTGTGGACATGACCCCATCTCGGGTCCCTGCTGCCCACAGGAGGAGGTGGTGAGGGAGGCTTTGGAAAGGACTGGGTGCTCTGGGGGAACCTACTATGTGCCAAGTACCATGCTCATTTCTGTTCTGTATTCTTTTTTTTTTTTTTTTTTTTTAATCATCATTTTATTGAGATATATTCACATACCACGCAGTCATACAAAACAAATTGTACTTTCGATTGTTTACAGTACCATTACATAGTTGTACATTCATCACCTAAATCAATCCCTGACACCTTCATTAGCACACACACAAAAATAACAAGAATACAGG